>NC_037681.1:54941141-55155249 GCF_003255815.1 Theropithecus gelada
TGAGAACATGCGGTGTTTGGTTTTCTGTTCTTGTGATAGTTTGCTAAGAATGATGGTTTCCAGCTGCATCCATGTCCCTACAAAGGACGCAAACTCATCCTTTTTTATGGCTGCATAGTATTCCATGGTGTATATGTGCCACATTTTCTTAATCCAATCTGTCACTGATGGACATTTGGGTTGATTCCAAGTCTTTGCTATTGTGAATAGTGCTGCAATAAACATACGTGTGCATGTGTCTTTATAGCAGCATAATTTATAATCCTTTGGGTATATACCCAGTAATGGGATGGCTGGGTCATATGGTACATCTAGTTCTAGATCCTTGAGGAATCGCCATACTGTTTTCCATAATGGTTGAACTAGTTTACAATCCCACCAACAGTGTAAAAGTGTTCCTATTTCTCCACATCCTCTCCAGCACCTGTTGTTTCCTGACTTTTGAATGATCGCCATTCTAACTGGTGTGAGATGGTATCTCATTGTGGTTTTGATTTGCATTTCTCTGATGGCCAGTGATGATGAGCATTTTTTCATGTGTCTGTTGGCTGTATGAATGTCTTCTTTTGAGAAGTGTGCATGTATCTTTACAATAGAATGATTAATGTATTTTTTGGTATATACCCAGTAAGGAGATTGCTGGGTCAAATGGTATTTCTGGTTCTAGATCCTTGAGGAATAGCCACACTGTCTTCCACAATGGTTGAACTAATTTACACTCCTACCAACAGTGTAAAAGAGTTCTTATTTCTCCACAGCCTCACCAGCATCTGTTGTTTCCTAACTTTAATAATCGGTATTCTGACTGGCATGAGATGATGTATCATTGAGGTTTTGATTTACATTTCTCTAATGATCAGTGATGTTGAGCTTTTTAAAATATGTTTGTTGGCCACATAAGTGTCTTCTTTGAGAAGTACCTGTTCATGTCCTTTGCCCACTTTTTAATAGTTTTTTTTCTGGTAAATTTGTTTAAGTATCTTGTAAATTCTGGATATTAGACCTTTGTCAGATGGGTAGATTGCAAAATTTTTCTCCCATTCTATAGGTTGTCTGTTTACTCTGATGATAGTTTCTTTTGCTGTGCAGAACCTCTTTAGTTTCATTAGATCTGATTTGTCAATTTTAGTTTCTGTTGCAATTGCTTTTGGTGATTTAGTCATGAAGTCTTTGCCCATGCCTGTGTCCTGAATGGTATTGTCTAGGTTTTCTCCTAGGGTTTTTATGATTTTGAGTTTTACATTTAAGTCTTTACTCCATCTTGAGTTAATTTTTTACAAGGTGTAAGGAAGGGGTCCAATTTCAATTTTCTGCATATGGCTAACAAGTTTTCCAGCACCATTTATTAAATAGGGAGTCTTTTTCCCATTGCTTGTTTTTATTAGATTGTTGAAGATCAGATGGTTGTAGATGTGTGTTGTTATTTCTGAGGTCTCTATTCTGTTGCCTTGGTCTATATATCTGTTTTTGTACCAGTGCCATGCTGTCTTGGATACTGTAGCCTTGTAGTATAGTTTGAAGTCAGGTGGCATGATGCCTCCAGCTTTGTTCTTTGTGCTTAGGTTTGTCTTGGCTATACAGGCTCTTTTTTGGTTCCATATGAATTTTAAAGTAGTTTTTTTCCAATTTTGTGGAGAATGTCAATGGTAGCTTGATGAGAATAGCATTGAATCTATAAGTTACTTTGGGCAGTATGTCCATTTTTATGATATTGATTCTTTCTACCCATGAGGATAGAATATTTTTCCATTTATTTGTATCCTCTCTTACCTCCTTGAGCAGTGGTTTGTAGTTCTTCTTGAAGGGGTTCTTCATGTTCCCTGTTAGCTGTATTTCTAGGTATTTTATTCTCTTTGTAGCAATTGTGAATGGGAGTTCATTCATGATTTGGCTTTCTGCTTGTCTATTATTGGTGTATAGGAATGTTTGATTTTTGCACATTGATTTTGTATCCTGAGATTTTGCTGAAGTTGCTTATTAGCTTAAAGAGCTTTTGGGCCGAGATGATGAGGTTTTTTAAATATAGGATCATGTCATCTGCAAATAGAGACAATTTGACTTCCTCTCTTCCTATTTGAATACCCTTTATTTGTTTCTCTTGCCTGATTGCCCTGGCTAGAATTTCCGATACTATGTTGAAGAGGAGTGAGTTTCTTAATCTTGAGACTTAATTTGGTTGCACTATGTTCTCAGAGACTGTTTGTTATTATTTCAGTTCTTTTGTATTTGCTGAGGATTGTTTTAGTTCCAATTATGTGGTCAATTTTAGAGTAAGTGCTATGTAGCACTGAAAATCATGTATATTCCGTTGTTTTGGGGTGGAGGGTTCTGTAAATATGTATTAGGTCCACTTGATTCAGAGCTGAGTTCAAGATCTGAATATCATTGTTAATTTTCTGTCTTGATGATCTGTCTAATATTGACAGTGGGGTGTTGAAGTCTCCCACTATTATTGTGTGGGAGTCCAAGTGTCTTTGTAAGTCTCTAAGAACTTGTTTTATTAATCTGGGTTCTTCTGTATTTGGTGCATATGTATTCAGGATAGTTAGCTGTTCTTGTTGAAGTGATCCTTCTACAATTATGTAATACCACTCATTGTTATTTTTTTATCTTTGTTGGTTTAAAGTCTGTTTTGTCAGAGACTAAAACTGCAATCCCTGCTTTATTCTGCTTTCCATTTGCTTGGTAAATTTTCCTCCATCCCTTTATTGTGAGCCTGTGCGTCTTTGCACATGAGATGGATCTTTTGAATACAGCACAACATGGGTCTTGACTCTTTATTTAATTTGCCTGTCTGTGTCTTTTAATTGGGGCATTTAGCCCATTTACATTTAAGGTTAATATTGTTATGTGTGAATTTGATCCTGTCGTCATGATGCTAGCTGGTTATTTTGCACACTAATTGATGTAGTTTCTTCATAGTGTCATTGGTCTTTATATGTTGGTGTGTTTTTGCAGTGTCTGGTACCGGTTTTTCCTTTCCATGTTTAGTGTTTCCTTCAGGAGCTATTGCAAGGCAGGCCTGGTGGTGACAAATTCCTTCAGCATTTGCTTGTCTGAAAAGGCTTTTACTTCTTTGCTTATGAAGCTTAGTTTGGACAGATATGAAATTCTGGGTTGAAAATTATTTTCTTTAAGAATGTTGAATATTGTCCCCCACTGTTTTCTGGCTTGTATGGTTTCTGCTGACAGATCTGCTGTTAAGTCTGATGGGCTTCCCTTTGTAGGTGACCTGACCTTTCTCTCTGGCTGCCATTAACATTTTTTCCTTCATTTCAACCTTGGAAAATCTGATGATTGTGTGTCTTGGGGGTGAATTTTCCCCTAGAGTCTCTTAGTGAGGTTCTCTGTATTTCCTTAATTTGAATGTTGGCCTGTCTTGCTAGGTTGGAAAAGTTCTCCTGGATAATATTCTGAGGTGTGTTTTCCAACTTGGTTTCATTCTGCCTATCTCTTTCGGGTATTCCAGTTGGTTGTAGGTTCACTTTTTTTTACATTGTCCCATAGTTCTTGGAGGTTTTGTTCATTCCTTTACATTTTTTTTTTCTAATCTTCTCTGCTTGCCTTATTTTAGCAAGATAGTCTTCAATCTCTGATATTCTTTCTTCCACTTGATTGATTTGGCTATTAATACTTGTGTAAGGTTCACAAAGTTCTCGTGCTATTTTTTTCAGCTCCATTAGGTCATTTATGTTACTCTCTAAAATGGTTATTCTAGTTAGCAGCTCCTGTAACGTTTTATAATTGTTCTTACCTTCTTTACATTGGGTTAGAACATGCTTCTTTACCTCAGCGAAGTTTGTTATTACTCACCTTCTGAAGCCTCCTTCTGTCAATTCATCCATCTCATCCTCTGTCCAGTTCCATGCCCTTGCTGGAGAGGAGTTGTGATCATTTGGAGGAGAAGAAGCACTCTGACATTTTGGGTTTCATGCTTTTTTGGTGATTCTTTCTTATCTTCCTGAGTTTGTCTAGTTTCAATCTTTGAGGCTGACCCTTGGATGAAGTTTTTGTGGGGACATTTTTTGTTGATGCTGTTGTTGATTTCTGGTTTTTATTTATTATTATTATTATTATTTTCAATGGTCATGTGCCTCTTCTATAGGGCTGCTGCAGTTTTCTCAGAGTTCACTTCAGGTCCTGTTCATCTGGTTTGCTCCCGCGCCTGGAGATGTCACTCATGGAGGCTGGAGAACAGCAAAGATGGGTGCTTCCTTTGGGATCTCTAACCTTGAGGGGCACTAACCTGATGCCAGTAGGAATGCTTCTGTATAAAGTGCCTGATGACCCCTGTTGTGGGGGTCTCACCCAGTTGGGTGGCACAAGAAGCAGAATGCACTTAACGAAGCACTTTGCCTATCCCTTGGAGGAAGGGGTATGCTGCGCTGCAGAGAAACCCACTCGTCTATGATGCCCAGATTCCTCAGAGCTAGCAGGAGGAAAGACTAAGTCTGCTGGTCCACTGACATTATGGGCACCCCTCCCCCTAGGGTCTCAGGCCCAGGGAGATCACAGTTCTGTCCCTGAGACCCTGGCTGGAGTTGTTAAAATTCCTGCAGGGAGACCCTGCCCAGTGAGGAGAAATGGATCGGGCTCCAGCCTGAAGAGGCAATCTAGCCATGGTCTGCCACAGCTGGTGTGCTGGGCTGTGGGGAATACCTCTTGGGAACAAGCCATCCAGTCTCCCTTGCTCCACCTGGGGAAATGTGTGGCCTGGAGCTATAGTAATGGCTGCTGGGCTTGCCACCGGTAGCTTAGTGTGTTAAGTAGCTAACAGGCACCTGTTGGCTGCTGCCCCTTCACCTAACAAGCTCAGAAGGCTTAGGCAGCAAGCAGCAGCAGTGGTGGTGGTGGCTGCCCCTCCCCTACCAGGGAACTCAGCAGGATTGGGCAGATTTCAGTTGAGTGGCTATTGAGAATCTATGTGGCTCCGTGGTTGGGACCCAAGGCCCCAGTGGTGTGAGCTTATGAGTGGGATCTTCCTATCCATTGGTTGCACAGTTCCGTGGAAAAAGCACAGTTTCTTAGGCTGGGTAGCACACTCACTCACCGCCTCCCTTGGCTGGGGGTGGGGGCTCCCCTGCCGCCTGTGGCTCTCAGGTGGGCGACAATACTACACTGCTCTTCCTTCCTCGCCGTGGGTCACACCAGCCACCTAGTCACTCCTGTTGATGGAACCCGAATACCTCAGTCGTCAGTGTAGCATTTGTACACTGTTTTGGCTCTTTGCAATGGGAGCCTCAGATCATTGCTGCTTCTAATTGGCCATCTTGGCCCTGCCTTTAAAAAAGCTCTATTTTTTTTTTTTTAAATGATAGCTACCTGTTTGGCAAATTTATCATTCATATCCTGCATTTTTAAATTATTTCTTTGTACAGTTTTTCTGTGTTCTCTTGTTTCTCACTGATATGGTTAAACTTTGTGTCCCCACCGAAATCTCATCTTGAATTTTAATCCCCCTAATTCCCACGTGTCAAGGGAAAGACCAGGTGGAGGTGATTGAATCATGAGGGCAGTTTCCCCATGCTGTTCTCATGATAAGGAGTGAGTTCTCACGAGATCTGATGGTTTTATAAGGGGCTCTTCCCCCTTCGCTCGGCACTTCTCCTTCCTGCCTTCTTGTGAGGAAAGGTGCCATGCTTCCCCTTCACCTTCCGCCATGATTGTAAGTTTCCTGAGGCCTCCCCAGCCATGCTGAACTGTGAGTCGATTAAACCTTTTCCTTTTATAAATTACCCGTTCTTGGGAAGTTCTTTACAGCAGTGTGAAAGCAGACTAATACACTCACTGAGGATCTTCAATATTGTTATTTTGAATTTGAATCTGTTGCTGGAGAATTATTTTGTTCCTTTGGAAGCGTCATATTTCCTTGCTTTTTAATGTTTCTTGTATCCTTACACTGATATATGCTCATATGGTGTATGAGTCACGTCTTTAGTTTTCTTGAGTTTGCTTCCGTAAGGGAGGATTTTTTTTTAAGTTGTATCTATAATGTTGGTTGGGTGGGGTATTTTGGCTTTGCTTCTGGATGTGTACAGTAGTGTAGTCTCTATATGATTTTTTCAGCGGTGAACAGCATCAATGGTGTCTGTGATTTCCTCAGTGAGTTGGGGTGCAGTTGGTGGTGGTGGCTGTGATGAAGCTTCACTGTGGATGGGAATGTCAGGCGGGGCAGTCCTTAGGTCCCAGTGGTGCAGCAGTGGGCCAAGCATGCCTGTTTTGGGCCCTGTGGTGGCACACACTTGCACCAGTGTTAGTAGACTTAGGTAGGCCAATTTTGTACCTCTAGGCATTTTGCTCACATACCAGTAGTGGCAGAGGTGGGCTGGGCAGATGGGTGTGTCTGTAGACCCCTGGGAAGTGGGCATGAAATGGCTGATGATGGTAGCAATGGCAGGACGACCCTCTGGCTCCCAAGAAGTCTCTGCACTGGTTTTGGCATTGGCTCTGATAGGGCGGACAGGCCAGTTCCTAGGCCTGTAGGTGGTGCATGCAGGCAGGTGCCAGCTGTGGTGGTAAGGGCTAATTAGGTGGTCCTCACCTCAGGTACCCAGGAGAATTCTCATATGGCAACAGTTATGGATGGGGATTTGCAATCCCCAGGCCTTCAGATAGCAAGCTTGGCACTGGAAGTGGCAGAGATGGATCTGGTGGACCTGTCCTTAGGCCCTCTGGTGGTGTGTGCAGGTGCTGGCTGTGGTAGGCACAGATGGGGTTTCAGAACCACAGCAGAATGCTTGGGTGGGAGTAGCAGTAGCTGCACTGCAGCCCTGCTACTGGAAAAGGCACAGCTGTTGCCACTGGCAACAGCCACAGTCAGGCAGTTTGGGAGCATGCACTTCGACCCTAGGTGGTGGCAGGTGGGATCACCTGTCCTTAAGATGCCGGTAAATGCACAGTGGTTCTCCTGCCAGAGGCAGTGGGGCCACCACTAGGGGCTTGTGCTTTAACCCTGGTGGTGGCAGCAGCTGCAGGTGAGGGTTCCTGAGGCATGTAAAAATGCATGGTGGCTTCTCCACTGGTAGGGGCAGTGGGATTGCTGCCAACAGCTCACACTTTGGCCCTGGCAGCAGCAGCCAGCTATGGCAGTGACTGTGGACAAGGAATGTCTTGTGGAGACACAGGAGCTGTAGTTTCTCAGGGCAGGATGTAGTATGGTAGGGGCTGGGCTCTCAAAATGGCAATGTAGCTGCTTAGGACTCAGGGGATGTTTGGCACCAGAGTCAGCTCCTTCTTTGGACCAATGGCATTGCACTGCCACTAGGCAGCTCCCTATGTTCGTTTCAGGGCCTGTAAGGGTAGAAGTCTCTTGTGCTAGCATAGCAGGAATGTGGTGGGAATGTAGTGGGAATGTGGACTGAGGTCTTTCCCTTATCCTTTCTCCACACTGGAGAGTCCTTCTAGGCTCCTAGCCAATCTTACCTGAGCTCGCTGCCTCACTTCCCCCTTCTTCTTTGGTTTAGGCATTTCCTGTTCTTTCTGTAATTAGCGTGTTCTCTTTCAGATCGATTTGAAGCGTGATTACCTACTTGCTGTTTTTGTTTTGTGGAGGAGGTGAGCACCAAATGCCTCTAAGCAGCCATTTTGATGCCCCTCCTGTATTTTGACATTTTACTGTCTGTAGGATCTGTAGTGATATGTAGTGATATATAGTGTACCAATACATATATATATATATGTGTGTGTGTGTGTGTGTGTGTGTGTATACATATATAACATATATGTGTACTGGTTATATAATTTATATAAAAATATATATTTTATATATATAACCAGTACACATATATATAAGAGAAAGAGAGGAGAGGCAGAATACTCTCATGAGTACTGCTCTCTCTATATATATAATATATATAATATGAGAGTGCTTCTTATAATATATATTAAGAGAAATACTCTCATATTATGAGAAGAAAGGCAGTCTTGCAAAGCCTCTCATTGTAAAATTTAATTTCTGGAAGCAGGGTGCAGGGGAAGGCTTATGAATAATGAGAGAGAAAAAGGAAAATTTTGAAGGAAAAAGGGAGTAATTTTCCTGGGATTGAATGATAATTCAAAATGCAACAAATCAATAAAACAGATAAATCTGTAAGAAAAGAAACTGCTGGCCAGAATACATATTATATACATTGTAGTTTTGTTAGTAAAAAATGCTCACAGGGAAACTAACAGCAGAAAACTAGAGGTTTTTGAATCCCCCAAGAACTCGAAGAAACATCTGTTCCATGAATTGCAAGGCCAAATGTTAATAATGGTAATATGCTACAGAGAATTTTTTACTTCGTGTTTTGTGGTCTCCGGCCTGTGAGTTTATTTAGTTATATCACTACTTCCCCAACCTCACTCCCACCCTTAACTTAAAATATGTATATAATGCTGCAATGGTCACTGGCGCATGTAATAACATTGCAATAATATTTGATAAGATATCTTACAAAGTCCCCAAGAATAATCATTTGAACTCACTATTCTCTTGCTGTCTTCACTGACTTTCCCACAAAATAAAGGCCCTGTGCTTCCAACGCATATGACACTGGGAGAATAATAAAATGCGATCATTTGCTTTATTATACACTATTATAAAGAGACCCTTTAAAAAGAGACCCTTTATAATTCAGTGTGCTGTTAGGAAAAAAAAATAAAGTCATCTATTGTCTTACGATAGGTTGTGTGACTAAAAGGATGGAAGCTAATGATGCAGGTAATACAGTATGGACGATGATTTACCTCTGATTTTGTCCATTTGCTCTCTGGGAGCAATTGTTTGCTTGGCCTGAGGAAAGCAGCATAGATGCTCTCCCAGAGACTTCTTAGTTCATTCCTTTCAGCCTTTTGTGAGAATAAATAGCCCTCTTCAGGATTTCATATGAAAATAGCCCTCCTATAGGCTTGCTATCACACTCATCTCAGCAGAGAATTGCTACAGACAGATATGCTGCAGGCCACTCCTTTTCAATGAGATAACTAGAATATGTGACCACCATTGGCCCAGGGATTTGGCAGAATTCTAGCAACAAGGAGGACGTCTCTCCAAGTCTCTTGTTTCTATTGCCACCTCTGCCTGAAGATGTTTTAGAAAAAGTGCCAGGGCTGGATGCTGTGACTCTCGCCTATAATCCCAGCACTTTGGGAGACTGAGGCAGGTGGATCACAAGGTCAGAAGATCGAGACCATCGTGGCCAACATGGTGAAACCCTGTCTCCACTGAAAATACAAAAATTAGCTGGGCGTGGCGGCACGTGCCTGTAATCCCAGCTACTTGGGAGGCTGAGGCAGGAGAATCGCTTGAACCAGAGAGGTGGAGGTTGCAGTGAGGTGAGATCATGCACCATTGCACTCCAGCCTGGCGACAGAGTGAGAACCCCATCTCAAAAAAAAAAAAGAAAAACAAAAAAAAAACCAAAAAAAAAAAACAAAAACGAAGAAAGAAAAGAAAGAATGCCAGGCCCTAAGTATGACTGGCTGTCACCATGCAGGGAATGATGAATGATGCCCTGCCATAATATCTTTCAGTCTTCAGAAGGGTTCCTGAAAAGTATATCTTTGAGCATTCCATATCTGTGCCTTGGTTTTCAAATGAAAACTCTTGACAAGCAACTGTTGACCTATCGCTTGTCTCAGCATATTTTTAACTTGGCTTTAGTGAACTCTGATTTCTGGTTAATGTATACCCAGTTCTGAGTCTTGTTCTAATACTGGATCTCTCTTTTTTTTTTTTTTTTGAGACGGCGTCTCGCACTGTTACCCAGGCTGGAATGCAGAGACTGATCTTGGCTCACTCCAACCTCCACCTCCCGGGTCCAGGCAATTCTGCCTCAGCCTCCCGAGTAGTTGGGATTACAGGCACCCGCCACCATGTCTGGCTAATTTTTTATATTTTTAGTAGAGACGGGGTTTCACTGTGTTGGTCAGGCTGTTCTCGAACTCCTGACCTCATAATCCACCCGCCTCAGCCTCCCAAAGTGCTGAGATTACAGGTGTGAGGCACCGTGCCCGGCCCTAACACTGGATCTCTGTACCTAGAAGGTGTGAATGATATTATAGGGTATTCCTTGGCCTCTATGAGAACACTGGCTGATATTAGAGGTGAGAATAAGGCCTAGCTAAGATTTTCACTGGATGGAAGGTAACCCATCCACCAGTTCTTTAGCCGTGCCCTGTTCCCAGTTAGTTCAACTGCCCATCATGATGCCAATTTCTATTTTCAAAATGCACATTCATTTTAATGTCAATACCTTGGGGTAATGAGGGCCAAATAAAAATCT
This sequence comes from Theropithecus gelada, assembly GCF_003255815.1. Classification (NCBI taxonomy): domain Eukaryota; kingdom Metazoa; phylum Chordata; class Mammalia; order Primates; family Cercopithecidae; genus Theropithecus; species Theropithecus gelada. The sequence continues at coordinate 54,951,407 of NC_037681.1, forward strand.
ATTATCAGGTGCTTCAGTCTGTTAAGGCTAATATAACAAATTACCTTAGACTCACTGGCTTATAAACAACAAACATTTACTTCTCACAGTTTTCGAGGCTGGAAAGTCCAAGATAAAAGTGCCAGCAAATTTGCTGTCTGCTGAGGACCCAGGTTCTGGTTTAGAGATGGTAACTTCTTACTGTGTCCTGATATGATGGAAAAGGACAAGAAACCTCTCTGGGATCCCTTTTATAACCTAGTCTATTAGGTCTCTGTAATCACCTCCCAATGACCGTACCTCCTAATACTACCACATTGGTGATTAGTTTTCAACATATACATTTTGAGGGGACACAAGTATTCAGACCACAGCATTGAGTAACAGGTTATTAATGTTAAGCATTATTTGATAGTCAGCTGAGAGAAATATTGAAACATACGCCACTGATAACAGCATAAACAGGTTAGTTTGCGGAAGTTTGGAAATGAGTAGAGGAAGCAGGTCTTCAATTATGTTGCTTTGTTTTGTTTCCCTTTATTAGACAGGCAGTCCCTTCTTCCCTTTCATTTCACTGCTAGCCAATTGCTCCCACAATCTCCATTTATAAATGTTACTATGTTAAGAGCCAAAGTAAAATAATTATGAAATTAATAATACATTACTGATTTTATTCTAAAGTCAAATTTATTTGAACATACTCTAGTATCTTAATAAAGTGTGTCCATGAACTCTAGTGCAAATAGACATTTCCATGCAACATTTGATTTTCCAATTCTTTGTTTCCACATTGAGATTGCCTTCCTGTTTTCCCATTTAGTCTATTTTTTGTTTGTCATCCCTTGCCTTTTGTTGAATTCTTGTGCACCCCTGTTTTGTGGGTATTGTCAGTTCCTCTGGCTTAGATTGTGTAAGTTTACTAATAATAGACAATATCTAGTTTGGAATAAGGCTAGAAATGCTGTTAGACGTGAAATGAAAGGCACTGTGGAAATTACGTCATCTCTCTCCTTGGAAAGCTTTCAACATACAGGACAGATGTGGGCTGGTTGACACAGTGTCATATTTATCAGAATGGATTCATGTTTTTGTGAGTGCTGAGCCTGCGTTTGTTTTCATGATTTTCTATTTGGTGGTTTAGTATATATTTTATTGATATTTTTACATGCAATCCTTTCCATAATTATACTTCTCAGGGAATATTAAATTCAACAAATTTTTATTGGTTTCTTACTTCTTGTCAGGCACTGTGGCAGGTACTATGGTTTCATGGGAACAACAAAGGTCTACTTTTTGCCTCCACCAAGTGTATGGTCTAGAAATAATTCATAATAATAACATTCACGTGGTATTTCATAGTTAACCAAATGCATTTATTTTTATCTTTTCATTTGATCCTCATTACACTGTGAGAGTAACAAGAGGGGGTAATAACATTCCCATTTCACAGAGGAGGAGAATGGCTTAGAGAGGTAAAGTTAGCTTCTCAAGGTCATGGCTAGTAAGAAACAGACTTAGGGCACTGAGTAGACTAAACTGTATTTTGAAATTGTCCTACAAAAGATAATAACCCTTAAATTCCAATAACAGCATGTGGCTAAAGACATTTGCTTTGTCATACCTCCAAATAAGTATTATTATCTTTTCGATTAAAGTGGTTTCTATCATCCATATTAAAAAAAAATAGATACAGTGAAAAGAATTGTTGTAAAGGCAAGTCATTTGACACTCTCCATCAAATATTACTGTTGTTTCTCAGTCACATAGTTAAATCTTAGAAGCACTAATTTATATGTCAGACCAATAACATAGTCCAACAGAAGATCAATTTAAATGGACATTTATTCGTTGATTTTTATTTTTAAAGAGACACCAGTAGAATAAAAAACATTTTATAAAAGAAACAGTAATCTTTTTTTTTGCTCCTTCTAGTTCCTGCTGCAATTCTGTCTGGCTCTCTCATACTTAACACAAAGGCACATGAAAGTCAGAATACCTCTTTATCATCAGTTGCAAGTATTGCCTTTCTTCTTCCTTTTAAAAAAATAGACACGATTATTTTAATTAATAAATTTATTCACATGTAGTTCATAAGACTTTTACATACCATCATCACTGCAGGTGATCAGCAAACATACGAAAAATATCCAGTACTTTAAAGGAGAAAGAGGTGCTAGAGCTTTTCAAATTATTTTTCTTACCTCTGTGCAGCATTTGACATTCTTAACCACTTTTCTCTTGAAGTTCTCTTCTTCCCTTAAATTCTACAACTCTGTATTGCGTAATTCTCTTCTTAGCTTCAATTCTCTGATTTTTTTCACTTTCCTCATGCTTTCAAAGGTAGTAATACCTTGAATTTCTATTTTTAGCCCCTTTCTGATGGATTTCATCTTCTGATATTATATCTACCTTCACAATTTCATCAGTCACTTAATATGAATAACTCCTTAAATTACATATTTAGTTTTGAATTATCTGTTAAATCCAGTTCACCAAAATATCTGCTGGATAGTATCATCTTACATACTATTACTGGTAATTTGGTATTTTAAAACTGAATATAGTTCATTTTACCCTCAAATTTATTTCACTTGGTGGGTGTTTATCTCCCTTTATTTCCATTGGCTATCCTCTTAATCCTCCCATCTGAAAACTCAGATTTCAACCTACTTTCTTCCTCCTCCCTGTGCCCCCTTATTTTTAAAGCTATAATATTAATTTCTAAGTTCTGCCAATTTCATTTGTAAATCATAATTCTCTGTTTGTTTTATTTGCATTGCCACTACCAAATGTTGTGTTATAACTGTTAGATATATTTTCTAAAACATACTTACCATCAATCTGACCATGAGCAAAAGTGTCAGTATCCCTTAATAAGTCAAAAATCTGACAGGCAAATCTGACTGTAATCTTTGTAACCCTTCCTCACTTCTTCAGCCGATACCCCAGTTTAAGTTTTGTATTTTGTTTTAGGTGGACATTTTGTCCAATCTTGGTTCTATGGTTCTTCTACCCATGCCCTTTCCTCAAGACAGGACTCCTCCTCTCTTTCCAACCACGTAATAGGAACTATATGAATCTTTAACAGCTCATTTTGTTTCCTATATTCTGTGTAAGTCACCACTGATTATTCAGAATCTTTCTTGCTTCTATTTTTCTATTGTAAATCATTTGTCATTCTGCATATAAAAACTTAAAAATTTATTTGTCTTTTAAATGTAAGTGTTTCCAATTTTCTCAACTGATTTACAAGCTGCTTATTATCAGGGATTATATCCTATCTCTTCTTGCAGCTGCTACAATGACTACTTCAAGTGACTTTAGGCAATCAATAATTGATTGGTTACATATAAAGAAAACAAATTCCTATAAAAATTATTTTATATAAATAAGTTTATGCATGCTTTTAAAGATAATTATGAAGAATATGCATTGTAATAATTGCTCATGAATGGCTTGCAACTGTTTCAGGCACTCAATAAACTAAAACCAAAAATCGGTTAATCAGCGTCAATTAGTTTGGCAGTCAATAAAGCCCAAAACAGATGACAAACAAATACACTGTTCCAGTGTCTCTGGCACTCTAATCCCAGGCACAGCTTTCTCCAGGCTGCATCCATTCACTACTCTCTTCTAAATGGGACAATCATCAAGGGAAGATAAACTTACTTGGGGACATAAAATAACAAAAATAAAAGCCCACCTTATATAAGAGTTGAGCAGCAGTGGCCTGATGGTGGCAGCAATTTATGTATATATAACTGAGCCCAATATACTTTTATCGGATTGGTGTAATGGCCACCAGCAAGGTTCCATAGTGTGTGTTCATGACTGCCTCTTTCTCCCCTTCGTCTGTAAATTCTGGAGACCAGGAGACATGTGTTTTAATTTTTGAATGCTCAATGCCTAGCAATGTTATGTCCATAGCTTGGGTGCAAAATGTATTCATACATCTTTTTTTCTCAGTGCGCAGGAGGAAGGTGTGTTGCCCAGGGGCAGTAGATAGCTTATTGTGCCAACTCATGTAGTTGATACGGGTAACATTCAGGGCTTGTACAAAAAGGTAAACAAATGCAATGAGGAGGAGAAAGAGCCCTCCCCAACAGACATACTCTTCTCTTTCCACCTGTCTCCCACACATTTATTTCTTAGGCAGAAAGAAGCAAAAGACTAAAGGAAGTGATTCACCAGAGTACTTGGATTGTGTCCTTGCTAATGACCTATGCCATGCCATTCCACACTTCTTTAAACCTGGAAGTGGCTGCCAACAATCTCTTTCCAAGAAGAGTTGCCATTCCCATCACAGGCAAAGGATACTAAAGTCATGTGGGAAAAAGTGAAATAATGGAAATGGCTAATGCGTTCATTAAAGATGACCAACCCTGGATTTGTCCTCTTTCTTGCCGAGAGCATGTTATTAACTTCTTAGGTATCTGTAATAAAATTGTATTCAGAACTTATTATGTATCAGGTTTTGTGCTAAGTGTTTTTCATGGATCCTCTCACATACTTCTCAAAAGGTATGTGATACATACTACTAGGATTCCCATTTTGTCACTAAGGAAACTGAGATATTGAGCGTAAAAGTTGCTGATCTTACATCTAGCAAGTGTTGAAGATAAAATCAAAATGGAAGCCTTTTAAAAGATGTCACTTTAATTATTGTAATCCCATAGAATATTCTGATCCAGGGCATGATAAATTGAGGTATTAAAATGCATTGCAAGATCTACTAAATTAATTAGTGATTTCTATTAGGCTAACTATGGTGAGTTGCTATCCAACAGTGATAGTGTGGAAGATCTTTTCAATGTCTTAGGAAAAACATATAAAGTAACATTCAAAGGGAATGAAAGTCGTGATTTAAAAAATAATAAAAGTAGGCCGGGTGCGGTGGCTCACGCCTGTAATCCTAGCAGTTTGGGAGGCCGAGGTGGGTGGATCACGAGGTCAGGAGATGGAGACCATCCTGGCTAACATAGTGAAACCCTGTCTCTACTACAAATATGAAAACAAATTAGCCGGGCAAGATGGCGGGAGCCTGTAGTCCCAGCTGCTTGGAAGGCTGAGGCAGGAGCATGGCATGAACCCGGGAGGCGGAGCTTGCAGTGAGCTGAGATCACGCCACTGCACTCCAGCCTGGGCAACACAGCAAGACTCCGTCTCAAAATAATAATAATAATAATAATAATAATAATAATAGTAATAATAGTAAAAGCTAAGAATGGTCAAATTATTTTGATATGAAAAAGAAACCAGAAATTAATTAGCAGCTATTTTCAAACTTAGGAAAGACTGAAAGAAAATAATAGGTGATTATCTGTTGGCTTTCTATGTGGTATAAATAATCCCTGAAGCTCATGATTCAATTTTCAGTAGAATGTATTTATATTTCGATTTCAGAAGGAAACTCTAACTATAGTGCTTGATAGTTTAGGAACCAGTAATTAGGAAACTTAGGCACTTTCCTTCTGGAAAATCATTTGGAATCAAGAAGATTGACCATTTCCTGTCCCAAATTAGGGGCTGTTAGTTTGGAGGGCACTAGCTGATTGAGATACTCTTTCTTTGGGGGCCCTCCTAGTCTTACAGTTTCTTAATTCCAGTATTTTTATTTTTAAAGATGAGGTTTCCATCAGAAAATGCTATCTGGATGATGCCTTGTCACCGAAGCAAGCTGAGTTTCCTGTTTGTTTTCAGATTGAACACTAATAGTCTGAAACAAGGATAAAGCCAATGAGGTACCGGGACAGGACACATAAGGATGTACTTGCCTGACCCTGAGAGTGAGTGTCTCCTTACATTTTGTACCCTGTCCACTTCATTTGCCTCAGTCTAGACCTGGCATCTCTAGTTGGGTAATCGTTGTCTTTAAGCTTCAACCAAAGGGAAATTAATATATATGCTACTGAAGCAAGCACCTGTCATGGGGGGAATTAAGATTACTCTGAAAATGACAGAGATGACCTATTTGTCTGGGACATTCGAGTTTCTGCTCTTCAATTAGGGCTCTGATGAGTTTGACACAAAGCTTTTGTTGAAACTGTCTTTGGAACCGTTCTGCTCCAGGTAATGTGGCCCCTGACGCAGAGTTTTGGGGACAGAAGATAAACTGATAAGTAGCCATCCAGACCTCAACACCCTCAGCTGCTGGTCGCCTGGGGTATTTCACTACAAGCTTTAATGACATACCATCCTCTGGAGTCCTAGATCAGCACTTGCAGGCAACTTGACTCAAGTTTATTCCTGTCTATGCTCGTATATTTCCACTTCAGAGGTGGAGAAGAGTCCCTATCATCTTGCTAATATATTGCTTACAGTTACTCCCTGTCTTTTTAGCCCGCCTTATTTTTCTTCAGAGCACAAATATTGATGAAGAAAGTTAAAGTAATTGCCTATTTTCTCTACTCTGAGATACCTCAATGAGAGCAAAAATTTTGTCTGTTTTGTTCTCTGTAGTATCCTCCAAATATAGCAACATATGCTGGCATCGAGTAGGCACTCAACAAATATTAAAAGCTAAAATAAGCAAATGAATCAGTAAACAATGCATTTTCTCACAACACTGATTCTCAAAGTTGATGGTAATGAGAATCATTTAGTGAGTGGTAATAGTAGTGGAAGAGACAGTAACTTTTAGAATGCGGATTTCCAGACTCATCCCTCTAAATTGCAGGTCCTCAATGAGGGGCGATTTTTCCTTGCGGGAAAAATTGGCAGTGTCTGGAGATATTTTTTCTTGTCACTACAGGTGTGTAGTGTGTGTGTCTCTCTGGGTGTGTTTGTATTCCTAGTATCTAGTGAGTAGAGGCCAGGGATTCTGCTAAATATTCTACAAAGCACAAGATAGCCCGTAGGAATTTTCCAGTCCTAAATGTAAAAAGGGCCAAGGTTGAGAAACTGCTCTAGATTCTAATTTGGTAGGTAAAGTGGGACATTAGATTTTGCATTTTTAACATGTACTCTGAATGATCTGATACAGATGATTCATGGACCCTCAAAATACCATCTTCTTTGAATAATTAATTTATTTCTCTGTGGTTCAATCTCATGAGAACATTATTAGGTACACAGAACATTCGATTAAAACATCCAGCATTTTGCACCAACATGCATGATTCTTGTTGATATAGAATACTTAAAATGAACTTCACGGAACACCATCATGACTTATTATTACCGGCGGGAAGCAAGCCAGGGTTAACACCCTCCCTGTCTAGTCAAGTCTGACAGGCTTGTCGGCTCCATTGTCAAGGTCTTTGCCTACACAATTACAGCATGCAGTCTGCTTTACTGTCCCACAAAAGAAAAGTATTGTAGCAGATAACTGCTTCCAGGATCCCTGCTGTCAGAGAAAATAAGCAAGTTATAACTTCTCCATGGTCCTGCTACCGAGCATTTTCAATGGTGCCGATTGTGGCTTCATTCGGGCGTTAACATGTTGTTTCTCTCTGGCAAATGGTCCAGCTAACTTTTGACCTTATCTTAGGTCATGTGATACTGATTTCTGACTGAAGTCACTGTTGGAAGATAAGTCTTTTTCCTCCCCCACTACAAAACTTAATACTACTCTCAATTTGCTAAAAATATCTAAATTATTTTTGGTGGGGGAGTGGAGTAACATTTCTTATTTTGTGCAATGTGTAGAGTCAGCCATTGAAGAGGACATCTGTAGCAGGGTATCCAGCAGGCTGTTAGTCTCCTTGCTCCTGCAATACCATAATCTCAGCCGTACCCCCTCTACCTGTGTCTTTACCTACCATTTACAACCACAGCTTCCTTCATCGACCCCAGCTAGGAACCTTTATGCCTCCTTCTTCTTCCTATCTGATTTAATTACCTTATATAGTTGTTTCTATTTTTATCATATGGCCCATATCCATTCCCTATTCACCATCTCTGTTTCTGTTTAACCTTGAAAACCTGTTTCCAATATTATAGCTGCTTTCTGTTTAATCTCCCTTCTACTTTTATCTCTCAACTACTTTTCAATCTACCTTCCCATCTATTTCTGTTTTTCCTTTGGAAATAACTGTTATTATACAATCCAGTACATATAATGCATAAATGACCACTTGTTGTCTATGGAAAAAATGCAAAATCTTCAGATTAACAATAAAGACTCTTCATAACTTGGGCTCTACCTCCTCCTGCTATGTCATAAATTGCTTCTCTAGTATTGTAATGAAATTGTACAACTTAATAAGACGTACTCTTTCACATCTCGCTTTTTCTTGCATTTTTTTTTTTTTTTTTTGGCATGGAGTGTAGTCTTCTCTCTGATCCTTTATTAGGGAAACTCTTATTTTTACTGAGAGATCAATCTCAAATTATAAAGCATCTAAAAAGTGTTCTTTAATCTCCCTGGACCAGATATAACAGGTCAGTTTCCCCAGGAAGCAGACTCTAACACAGAGACTTGCATTTAGGAAGTTTATTGGGGATGTGTCCTTAGAATCAATACTTACGTAGGTGGAAAGGCAGAAAGGAAACAGGACTGTCCAGAGAGTAGTTGAATTATGATGCAGTCACAACAAAGGGCTCAGCCAATTCTATGAGAAGCTCTGGAGCTAGCATGACCCTTCAGGGTTTTTCTGAATTGGGACAAGGGGACTGGGCCTTTATGCCTCAGTACTGAGAAGTGACTGTATGTGGACTGCGCCAGGAAGAAATGTGACATGGGCAAGCCCCAGGGCAACTTTTAGAGAGGGACTCAGCTGAGAGCTGTGGATAACTCATATTTTATCAGCTGAAGGAATAAGTCCTTTCAGTCCTTAAGGCAGAGACTGGGAGGATCTGAAAGCAGAATGCCATAGAGTCCACCATACCAGAGGTACCCATGCCTCCTGCTCAGACCTTTATTGTAGAACTTGGCAGTTTGCACAATGGCTACTTGTTCCAATTTCTTGTTCACTAAACTAGGCTGTTTTTGAATGTGTGAGTCTGGGAGTTGGGCTCATGGATCAGGAGAAGGTGTGGTATGCATCCCAAAGTAGTAAAAGTAGGTTGTGCTAGCCCTACTTTCATTCAGTATAAAAATGTAGCTACTTCTATACAACCAATGGATAGCACTGATCTGCATATTTGATTACTAATTTTAAATGAGATTGGCTTCTGTTTCCCAGTAATTAAAAATGTGATTAAAATTCCACAAAGCTTTCAATAGGTGATATTTATGTTTCATATTAATAAAAGACTTAGCTTTTTAATAACATCAGTAGAATACCAGTGTGCACTTATGAGAAAGAGATACTTTGTCATACAAACATTTGGGCAAAAGAATGGAAGATAATATTAGATGCGTTTAGTGCCTGGAAACATACTTAGATTCCCTCTTGCTTCTATAAGAAAACATTATTACAAGATCAAAGACATATATTGAAAGAAAAAAGCTGTGGCTTTTGAATGTAGCTCACTTAGTTCTGTTCATTAGATGCTAAAGTATAATTAGTTCATTATTATGAATGAAATTGTTCAGGAAATGTAATAGACTTTTCATGGAAATATATTTAGCATAGTATGCAATTACTAATTTACGGTTTATATTATTCATCATGAGTCAGTTGATGTCAACATTAAAATTTCATCTTGAACATTGCCTGGCTTCTCTTTGTTTAACTTTAAACTTGAAAGTTAAATTTTAGATGTTTTGTTCCTAATTATTATTTGTCTGATTCTTTCAAATGCAAGAACATACCATGAAAAAACCAAACTTTTCTTCTCACTAATTATTATAGGCACATTGAATTTTCACAGGTACCAGACATCACTGTTTACACATGTTTTTTAAGTTTTAAGCAGATGATTATATAACTGTGAGGTACCAATATTCGTAGCCTGAAGCTCAGAAATAATTTCACAAACCAAGGAACACCTGGAGATACCAGAAACTGGAAGAAGCAAGGAAGGATTCTCCCCCAGAGCCTTCAGAGAGATACCTTGACACCTTAATTTTGGACTTCTGGCCTCCAGAACTGTAAAAGAATAAATTTCTGGTTTTTTAAGTCCTAGGAAATGAATACAGATTTCTATGCCCTCCTAAATGATTGCTTTTAAAGAATTAATCAATACTTATTTATACAACTTCCCTCTCTGTGATATTTGAGGGTTTTGGGGCTTAGAAATCAACCAGCTCCATGTTAACAACTTTTGGGGCTGCCAGATCCCAGAAAGCCAGCATACACTTGCTGGGCTCGCTGTAGCACCCAGGGAAACTGGAGCAGCCTGGCATAGGTTGATACATTGGATGAAACAGAATTCAGGTTTATAGTGAGTCTTACAATTTTATGTTGCCTCAGCATCCATTTTAAATATAGGTTGGATTTTCTCATATCCGAAACGGGGCTTAGTCACCCTTCAGTTTCCAGTTTTCCACCTTCTCCCAGTTCCTAAAGGTGGTCGACCCAGATATCTGCCTTATAAAACTGCCTCCTGGTGACCATCTCCCTATGGGACAGTTAGATACAACCTATACGACTTGCCCTACTGACCCCCGCACCCTGCATGGACTGAGCAGGTAGGCTGCAGTGACCACCCCTCAGTAACAGCATGACTCTATGAAGCTCCTGGCTGCTTGCTCTAAATCTACCCATTACAACTCTCCAAAGGAAACCTTTGTGGATGACACCTGGATCCCAATAAAGGCTCTGGCCCATAGGTCTCTGGCTTTCTTTCTCTTGCTCTCCACCTTCTGGTTGGGCTCACATGTCCAGAGTAGCTTCCCCTTCCCATTGGCCCTACCAGGTCTGCTGCCCTCTTCTGTCTGTGATTTGTAAGCAGTACGCTGTTTCTGATATTTCATGTGTTTTGCTGCACTGACTCTTCTGTGTCTCACCTGATCCACACCCCCAAACTTAACTCTCCTCCTGGTCAGGACTCTCCTAGAGGGTGGCTACCTTGGTAGGAATAAACTGGACATAGGTTAAAAAAAAAAAAATAGCTGCAAAGGTGTTTGCCAGGATGAAAAAGTTTTCTGTGGAAGGCATACCTGGTCATGGATGAGACACTTACGCATTAGGCCATCCACCAGAATGAAAAAGTGTCCCATGAAAGACGCATTTTGAATATCCGGGATCACATCCCCTGGAGCTCCATCAACGCAGGGCTATAATTATACCCACTTTCAAAAGAGACCTCAAGACCAAATCACAGGAAATATACAAGGCTGTTTGTAAATCTCATCCACAAGCTGGGACCCCACATTTTTCTCCTTCAACAAAAAGGTCTCCACACTTTGATTAAGAATACTTAGTTCGGCGGGGCGCGGTGGCTCACTCCTGTAATCCCAGCACTTTGGGAGGCCGAGGCGGGCAGATCATGAGGGGAGGAGATCGAGACCATCTTGGCTAACACAGTGAAACCCCATTTGTACTAAAAATACAAAAAATTAGCCAGGCGTGGTGGCGGGCGCCTGTAGTCCCAGCTGCTCGGGAGGCCGAGGCAGGAGAATGGTGTGAACCCGGGAGGCGGAGCTTGCAGTGAGCTGAGATGGCATCACTGCACTCCAGCCTGGGTGACAGCGAGACCCCCTCTCAACAACAACAACAAAAGAATACTTAGCTCAAGTGTTTTATTTTAGAGGTGAGGAAATTGAAACTCTAAGCTGTAAATGTTTATCCGCAGTAACACCAGAGTTAATTTTGGGCGCATATATTCGGGTTCTTACTACTTTCTACATCCCATTGGCCCATTGGTTAGGAGGAAAATTGAGTCTGATACTGAAACATAAACATTGGTAGTTCAATCAAGTATAATCATTTATATTTGGAAAACAATATTTGTAAAAGTGTATTTACATTTATCTTTACACGTTTTCTACTTTAAAACTTCATGATGTTAATTGTATGCGACACTATGAAGATTAACAAACGTGTAGATTACCCTTTACACACTACATTTTTGCTACTATCATCATATTTAATCATTATAATAACTTCAGGTAAAGTCATTTTCCCAAAGTAAATGGCAGGGCTGGAACTCAAACATTTACTTTCTAGCTCCTGGTCCATTTTTTTCCACCCCACTGGAATAGCAGCAAAATGTATTACAAGTACGGTGACCATATAATTAACTGTTAAAAGCTGGGTCATTTTAAGAGTGAAGGAAGCACTACTCATAAATACACTGGGACAGGCAGTGCAAACCATGACAATTCTGATGAAGCAGAACATAAAAAATAAGAAGTCTGGGAGATTACTTCATTTCTTCTGAGCTGAATTTTGAACATTGCAGTTAAACCTGCCAACGTCCTAGTATGTAATGCAGTTCTGATTTAAGAAAAAGGCATCTCTTTAAGGTATGCACTGGAGCAGTCACTGTCAACACTGGGGTGGAAGCAACAATGCATGCCAAGATAGAGCTTGGTACAAAGATTTGTAAGAATACCTTGAGTGCTCCTTGAGAAATCAGGAGCACTCAATTAGTGGGAGATAGCCATAATTTTTTTTAGGTTAACTCAAGATACGGTCCTTTCTCAGTAGCTATGCATTTTGTAACATTCTTGCTCTCTTCTTCCTGCACAGTTGGGCTGATTTTCCTTTGTGATTCTTAAATCTTTTATACACACCTTTTTTAGAGTACTGAATCTATTATACTGTATTCTTTTAAAAAATTATTATGTTTAATTTTTCATGGCTATGTCCCTCTGCCCCAGTAGAATGTATATCTTATCACTCTGTGCGGTCCTCGGCACAAAGTGTCAGTTGCTTACCATAGGTAAACTGAATGGGGATATATTACGATGACCAGGAGAGGGACACAGAAGAATACGGACTTACCTTTCTCAAAATAGAAAAAAAAGAAAAGAAAGAAAGAATCATGTTAATCGCTTGAAGGACTTATACAAAATTTGGCATGCTTAATTTAACAATATCAATAAACATGAAAACAACACTTACATCTATAGTGTATAGTATGTGTCGGATACCATTTAAAGATGCCTTCACACGGCTTGGACACTAAGAACCAAACCTATCTAAAATGATTTCAATCTTTCATAGCCTTTGTTAGCATAACTTTCCTACTTCAAAAGACTCTTTTGCAGGAAAATAAAAGTGCCTGAGGACTATTTTTTTATTACAGGATTTCTCAAGATCCCTTACCTTTTCAATCGAAATCATCAACAAGTTACTCCCTAGGATTCACGACTCTCTCTCTTCAAAATATTCTCCTTACTGTTTTCACCAATCCTAAACTATCCTTATTCTCAGCCAGTCCTCATAAAGATCCTCACTGAAAAAACCTCCTTTCACCTAGACTGCAGAATTTCAGTAAATCAGACTTTGTCCTTTCCACTTTAAGATGCTATCAGACTCTGCCAAGGTTCTGTTCTCCTGAGGAAGCCATAGACTCAGCTTTGCTTTACTAAAAGTTTATAAACAGCTTTTGCTGTCCTGGGGAGCTTTCAGCAAGCTCTTCACCTATGAATAACTTAACTCTCACAGCAACCCCATGAGGTTTAATGTATTATTATTTCCATTTTACAGAAGCGACCTAAACCCAAAGTTACACAGTGAGTAGGTGGGAGAGCTGAAATTTGAATCTAGGCTGTCTAGCCCTATGGCCAGTATATCCATACTAAATTCCTGGGAGTCATTTAAAAACTACGATAATTGACTTCATTTGGAAGAAATTTCAAAACCTTACAATAAATACATTTCAAAAAAGTACAAGTAAAATTCAATATTGTATTATTTACATACGTGAATCAGTGATTTCTCTGTTCACTTGTTCTGTGTTCTTTCTCCATTTAAAGGAGCAATGATAAACATACCGGCATTTACAATGCTCGTGATACAGGAAGAGTTTCTTAATTCCTAAAAACTTACTGGCCTTTGAAAAATAACCACTGCATTTATGACCCCTGAATGGCCACAGTAGGGATACGTGAATTTCAACTTGAATCTGTACTTCTAGGGAAAGATAATACTCAGCTACTAATTTGTTAACGGTACCTCTGGAGTAAAAGTCAATGGATAATCAAATGGGAGTGAAGGAAAGGAATTCTCTAAGTGGGTTTTGTTGGAAATTGTTATAGGTAGGAAGAAATAGGAATATGGATTCTGGAGAGAAAATGTATAAGGCTAGATTCCTATCTTGATGACTGTTATACTTGATTTGAATAAAAATGTTTATCCTAGTGCAATAAAGAAAACTTGAATGGCTTACTAACGTTATATGTGATGAATTCAAGGCCCTATATTATGCCAACAACCTATATGAATGTGGCAAAACTGACAAAAATTTGCAGAGAGGAATATAAACTCTGGCTTTTAGATCTGAAAAATAAATGATGTTGAATGCTTTCTAACAACTAAAGCTGAAATAGAGTGAGTCCTCCAACAAGAATATTTAAATAGAACACAGGTGGACCTCTTTGTGGAATATTATATGACAATTATATATAATATCTAAGGGTCTTTCTAATTCCGAAATCCATGTTATAGACATACAAATGTATTTTGGTAGATCTAAGCCATACATTCAAACTTCAGTAATGTGGCACTTAGTCATTGCTCAATTTGCATATCTACCAGTAAATATTTTTTGAGTGCTGCCTAGAGGATTTGGCAAATCCCTTTCCCCTACTTATATACTTGTGCATATGACTTTGGGCATGTCCAGATGTCCAGAAAAAGAAGGAGACCTGGAAAGAAAACGTATTACAGACTTTGGAGTTAGAAGGCTGGTCTCTGCATCAGAACTTGCAGAAGAAAGGGAAGATTTGTTTTAATTTCCTGATGTGTCTGAGATTAGATCTTGTCCCTCCGTAACCTTCATGTCAGAATTGACTGAGTGAATCCAAGATTTCAACTATTTGGAGTATAGTTGACTTACTATGAGTCACCCTTGAGTAAGCCTGTCTCTGGAATAGGAGCCTTTACACTTGACCCCGGGGTTGTTCTAAGCAGTGGTTGTGATAGCAATAGTGTTAGGAGTGTCAGTGATTGGGGGGGGGGGGGGGGTGACTCAACCAGGGATGCTGCAGTTCCAGAATAAAACATCTTAACTTTGAATTCAACAGTGGCAGCATTGTCAAAGCAAGTCACCTTTAGATGACTTAGAGGGCATTAAACCATGAGGGCCAGATCAAGGGCTGTTACACTACAGGGCAAAACCACTTTGGGGCTAACACATTTTTGTTTCTTGGCCACCAAAATCCTAGGCATCTGCCATCCAGCACCGAAATGGCTTAAAAAAACTTTTCTGTATTTGAAACCTTTTTTTTTTTAAGCACACAACAATTTAGTGAGCACAGAAAGCTGGAAAAAAAAAAGCTTTTTTGGCTCTTTAAGAAGCAAGCATGTGTTGGTACATTATTTCTCTCTTTTTTAAAAAAAGTTTATTATTGTAAATATTCTCCTTATTATTTTTATTGGTGTGCAGTACAATTAAAACCTCAATAGACTTGTTTAACTATCACCACTGAGCAGTTCCATCTCCCCCAAAACTCCTTCCTCATCCCTAACCTGTGATTTCCACTGATGTACTCACATCCCCTACTTTTGCCTTTCCAGGCAGTCAAATAAATGGAATCGCCTATGTGAACTTTTAGACTGCCTTCTTTCACTCAGCATAATAGTTCTGAGATTCATTTATGTTATTGTGTGTATCAATAGGCCCTTCTGGGTGGTACTCTATTGTATAAATACACCACCTTTTGTTTACTCACTCATTCTTTGAAGATATTGGGGTTATTTCCAGTTTGAGGCTATTGCAAATAATGCTGATATAAACATTTGTGCAGAGGTTTCATGTAAACATACATTTTCATTGCTCTAGGGCAAATATCTAGGTGTAGAATTGTAGGTCATATAGTGTCTTTAACTTTAAAATAACATATGAGTTATGCGTAATACCCTACAAGAAAAGGCAGCCAAAGTGAAAATGGACAAATGGGATCACATGAAGTTAAAAAGCTTCTGCACAGCAAAGGAAACAATCAACAAGTGAAGAGATAATCCACAGAATGGCAGAAAATATTTGCAAAGTATCCATCTGACAGAGGATTAATAACCAGAATATATAAGGAGCTCAAACAACTCCATAGAAAAAAAAAAAAAAACTAATAATCTAATTTAAAAATGGGCAAGAGATGTGAATAGACGTTTCTCAAAAGAAGTCATACAAATAGAAAACAGGCATATAAAACGGTGCTCAGCATTATTAATCATCAGAGAAATGCAAATCAAAAATGAGATATCATCTCACCCCAGTTAAAAATGCCTTTTATCCAAAAGACAGGATAACAAATGCTGGTGAGGATATGGAGAAAAGGGGACATTTGTACACTGTTGGTGGGAATGTAAGTTAGTACAAGTACTGTGGAGAACATTTTGGAAGTTCCTCAAGAAACTAAAAATAGAGCTACTACATGATCCAGCAGTCCCACCGCTAGGTATATATCTCAAAGAAAGTATGAAGAGATATATGCACTCCCATGTTTATTGCAGCACTATTCGCAAGCCAAAATTTAGAAGCAATCTCAGTGTTCATCAACAGACAAATAGATAAGTAAAATGTGGTACGTATACACAGTGGAATACTATTCATCTGTGAAAAAGAATGAGATCCTGTCATTTGCAGCAACATGGATGGAACTGGAAGTCATTGTGTTAAGTGAAATAAGCCAGGCACAGAAAGACAAACTTCACATGTTCTCACTTGTTTGTGGGAGCAAAAACTTAAAACAACTGAACTCATGGATATAGAGAGTAGAATAGTGGTTACCAGAGGCTGAGAAGGGTAATTGGTGGGGGAGGGAATGGGGGATGGTTAATGGTTACATATAGTTAGGTAGAATGAATATAACCTAGTATTTGATAACACAACAGAGTGACTACAGTCAACAATAATTTATTGTTGATTTTAAAATGAATAAAATAGTATAACTGGATTATTTGTAACACATAGCAATGATAAATGCTTGAGACTGTGGTTACCCCATTTACCCTTGTGTGATTATTATGCATTTTATACCTGTATCTAATATCTCATGTACCTCTTAAATATATACACCTACTATGTATCCACAATAATTAAAAATGTAAAAATTAATAGGAAAATATAGTTAAATATATTTTTATAAGAAATGGACTGACATCATTTTGCATTCCCATGAGAGTTCCAGTTGTCTTGCATTGTCGACAAAACTTGAGATTATCAGTGTTGTTTGTTTTACACTCTAAGTAGGTGTATAGGAGAATCTCACTGTGGTTTTAATTTGCATATTTCTAGTACTTAATGACACTGTACTTCTCTTAAAGTGCTCATTTGCCATTTGTTTATCTTCTTTGGCAAAGTGCTTGTGGAAAATATGCTCATCTTTAATTGAATTGTTTACTTTTGAGTTCTGAGAATCCTTTATATATTTACCAAGAACGTATAGTCCTTTGCTTGCCCAG
The DNA here is from genome assembly GCF_003255815.1 of Theropithecus gelada. Classification (NCBI taxonomy): domain Eukaryota; kingdom Metazoa; phylum Chordata; class Mammalia; order Primates; family Cercopithecidae; genus Theropithecus; species Theropithecus gelada. The sequence goes on from NC_037681.1 coordinate 54,968,788, forward strand.
AATATGTAGGCCTTACAAAAATCCGTTGTTCAATATGTGATTTGCAAATATTTTTTCATAGTCTATAGCCTGTTTTCTCATTCTCTTACCAGAAACTTTCACACAGTAAATATTTTTTAATGAATTGAAACATACCAACATTTTATTTTATGAATCATGTTTTTTATATCCCATATAAGAACTTTTGGCCAGTGTTAAGGTCATATAGATTTTCTCCTATGATGATTTTTTCTAAACTTTTGGAGTTTTACATTTTACACGTAGATTTTTAATCTATTTTCAGTTGATTTTGGATGAAGTATGAAGGTTAGGTTGAAGTTTACTTATTTTGTACACATAGATGCATAATTGTTGCAATATCATTTATTACAGAGACCACCCTTAATCCATTGAATTATCTTTGTATTTTTGTCAAAGGTGAATTGATTATATTTGTGTGAATGTATTTCTGGACTCTATTCTGTTTCATTCATCTATATGCCTTCACCTCTCCAGTGCCACATCGTCTTGACTACTCAAGCTTTATAATAAACAATAAAACCAGGTAGTGTGAATCTTCCAAATTTATTCATTTTAAAATTATTTCAGTGTTTACTTCCATTCCCTTTCCACATAAACTTTAGAATCAGGTTAACTACATGTACAAGCTAATACCACAGGGATTTTATTTAGGACTATAGTCAACCTATACTTGAATTTGGGGAAAAGTAACATGTTAAATGTATTGTTATATTGTGTTCCAATTCAGGAAATGCAGTATATCTTTCCACTTATTTAGGTCTCCAATTTCTTTTATTAGTGTTTTGCATTTTTCACCAAACAGATCCTGTGCATGATCTGTTAGAATTCTACTTGTGTTTCATTCTTGTTTGGTGTTTTATTGTATGTGTGTGTATGTGTGTGTGTGTGTATGTGTGTGTGTATGTATATAAATTTTGACCTTGTATCCTGCAGACATGATAAACTTATTTATTAGTTCTAGGAGACTGATAGGCTCCTTGGGATTTTTTACATAAGTAATCATGACATTTGTAAATAGAGAGAGTTCATTTCACCCTTTCCAATCTGTATGCCATTTATTTCTTTTTCTTCCTTTATTATACTGGCTAATACTTCCAGCACAATGTTGAATTAGAGTGATGAGACTTAATATCCTTGTTTTGGTTGTATTTTCAGGGGAAAATGTTGAGTGTTTTACTATTACATATATGGGTTAAAATGTGTTTTCTTTTGGCATACCATATCAGGTTAAGAAAATTCCCTTCTTCACCCTATTTAACCTATTAATGGTACTGGGAAAATTGGGTACCCACATGTAGAAGAATGAAACTGGATCCCTATCTCTCACCTTATACAAAAGTCAACTCAAGCTGGATCAAAGGCTAAAATCTAACATCTGAAACTATAAAAATTCTAAAAGAGAACCTAGGAAAAACTCTCTGGATATTGGCCCAGGCAAATAATTTATGACTAGGACCCAAAAAGCAAATGCAACAAAAACAAAAATAAATAGGACATAATTAAACTAAACAGCTTCTGTACCACAAAAGATAATAATAGTCAGAGGACAGACAAGCCACAGAATAGAAGAAGATATTTGTGAACTATGCATGTGTCAAAGGACTAATATCCAGAATCTACAATGAACTCAAAAAAATCAGCAAGACAAAAATAAATAGCCCCATCCAAAAGTGGGCAAATGACATGAACAGATATTTCTCAAAAGAAGATATACAAATGCCCAACAAACATATGAAAAATGCTCAACATTATTAATCATCATGGAAATGCAAATTAAAACAGCAAAGAGATACTACTTTACCCCTGCAAGAATGGCCATTATTAAAATGTAAAAAAACAATAGATGTTGGCATGGCTGTGTTTTAGGGAATGTTTATACACTGCTGGTGGGAATGTAAATTAGTACAAGCTCTATGGAAAACAGTATGGATATTTATTTTCTTTTTTATTTTCTTTTTTTATTTTTTGGAGATGGAGTCTTGCTCTGTCACCCAGGCTAGAGTGCAGTGGCATGATCTCAGCTCACTGCAAACTCGGCCTCCCGGGTTCAAGTGATTCTCCTGCCTTAGCCTCCTGAGTAGCTGGGATTACAGGCGCCTGCCACAGCGCCCAGCTAATTTTTGTATTTCTAATAGAGACAGGGTTTTACCACATTGGCCAGGTTGTTCTCAAACTCCTGACCTCGTGATCCACCCGCCTTGGTCTCCCAAAGTGTTGGGATTACAGGCATGAGCCACTGCGCCTGGCCAGATATTTCTTAAAGAACTAAAAGTAGGTCTACCATTCCATCCAGCAATCCCACTACTGGTTATATACTCAAAGGAAAAGAAATTATTGTATCTAAAAGACACTCGCACAAGTATGTTTATCACAGCACAATTTGCAATTGCAAATATATGGAACCAACCTAAGTGCCCATCGACCAATGAGTGGATAAAGAACATATGGTATATATACACCATGGAATACTACTCAGCTATAAAAGAAAACAAAATAACATCTTTTGCAGCAACTTCGATGGAGCTGGAGGCAATTATTCTAAGTGAAGTAACTTAGAAATGGAAAACCAAATACCGTATGTTCTCACTTATAAGTGAGATCTCAGCTTCGGGTATGCAAGGGCAGGCAGAATGGTACAGTGGACTTTGGAGACTCAGAAGTGGGAAGGTGGCAGAGAGTTGAGGGACACAAAACTACGTATTGGGTACAGTGTACTCTACTCGGGTGACGGGTGCAATAAAATCTCAAATTTCACCATACATACAATTCATCCATGTAACCAAAAAAACACTTGTACTGCAAAAGTGAAGGAAATTTTTTAAAATTTAAAAAATAGGAAATTCCCTTCTAGTCCTAGTTTCCTGAGAGTTTTTATTACAAAGTGGCATTTTTGACTTCCTTTTGCACTGATTAAAAGTAATATTAAGCAGCACTATATATATAGGAAAGGGAGCATATTAGGAGTGCAGAGAAACAGCTGGGTTTATTGCTGAACTACCCTATTCAAATATTCAAATATTTTTGGAAGAATGGCCTACATTCTTCCAAAAATACTTGAATTTGCTAGAGAAAAACATACATATCATAGCCTAAAATGTTGATTAAGTAATTAATTGCACTATTTTTCAATCAATGCCCTATCAACTGATGATTTTTTTTTACAGTTACTTTTTTTTTAAAGTGTTTGAGGCTGATTGAAATCAGGTGTCTTATTGCACTTTCACTTCTTTGGAAGAGTTAATAATTTGATTTGCTGTTCTCTAGTGTACAATATATGGTTCAGATGGATAATTACATCACACAATACATAGCAAGCCAGACTGCACTGGCCACTACTTGTTCCTGAGTATAATTTAAAGTGCTGACGTTGCTTTAAAAACCCCTAAGTGTTGTAGTTCTCACTATATTAGAAATCACTGCTCCCAACTGCAGTCTCAAAATAAGGGAGATTAGCCAATGTGGTCCTACTGATATTGCTCAAAATCTACCTTTGGACGGCCAGGGCTTAGGCATTTATTGGCATGACCTAATGTAAGGAAGGTCTTGTCTGTCCCTACCTAAAAAAATCAATATTGGGGTTTTTCAGGAGCTGGTGTGAAGCCTACGGTTTTCAAATTTTAGGGTGGCATCTTAAAATTTTATAGCTGACTTTGTAAAACATGCAATGTAAACTGCAATGTCATAAGGAATCTCTTTTTTATTGCCATTATTAGCTATTTCTCCCTCAAGCAATTCTTAGAAGAGCACATTTTAAAAATTAAACAAATATGGAGAGCATTTAAGAAAATGTGGGGCATTACATAATTACAAATTTAGAACAAAGGCTATTCATACATTCATTTTATTACTAGTAAAGTGTATTCAGTGGATTTTGTAGCGATATTTTTTATTCTTGGACTGCACATCTCTGGCCAAATCTTTGTATTCAGTTTACTTCTCTTCCTCAAATCTGTCCTGGTACATTACTATACAGTGATTTTATGTATGCTATTTTAAGAATCCAGCCATTCTATATATGTGATAAAAACTTTTCAATTCAACTGTCTCTTTTTCTAGGAGAATTATGGTGAAATATCATTTAATACCGTTGTAACCTCTTTGTGCTTCCGAGTTTTCATACATTAACAAAATAATAAAAATTGATTAGTGTACTTATCCCTTAGGTTTGCTGTGGGGGGAACATTTACATAAACATACATTCACACACAAATATAAAGATGCCTATGTTATACCATGTCCTGTGTCTTATAGTTTGGCAGAGTGAAAATAAGTCAGGCTTTGGAGTTAACAGAACTGCACTTAAAGACTTGTTTTGCCAGTAGTTGAGTAATTTGGACAAATTATGTAACTTTTTTTGGCTTTGGCATCCTTAGTGTAAACTAGGAAGTTAACATCTACCTATTAGAAGTATTGTATTAAACTAGATGAATTACATAAAGTTATAAAAATGGTTGGACCACTTAAGGTTCTCAATAAATGATAGTTTCTATCACTATAGTTGTATTGCTGATTTTATTGGCAATCTTCAGTGAATGATGATTTGATTTTCTCTTTATCATTCAGCTTGTATGATTCAGCCTATTAAGATTTAGTCCATAAGACCTAGATTATCAATTTACAAGACTTACTGCAAGCTAAGAAATATAAAGACAAACATGAAGTTGTATTAGCCCATCTGCTTCCAAGTTGCTATGAATTAGGTTTCCCTCGCTCTCGTTGCAGTTATATCTCCTTCTCTGAGTTACCATTCTGTAATTTCTATTTCTTCCCATTAGTAGCAGCTCTACCTGGGCAAGACAGCTAATTTTTAGAAACTGGAAGAAAATACAAAAGTGGCAAGGAGGGAGAGAGCATGGTTTAAAAATAGGAGAGTGGCCCAAACGCAGTGGCTCACACTTGTAATCCCAGCACTTTGGGAGGGTGGGTGAATCACCTGAGGTCAGGAGTTCAAGACCAGCCTGACCAACATGGCAAAATCCCGTCTATACTAAAAATACAAAAATTAGCTAGGTGTGGTGGTGCACACTTGTAGTCCCAGCTACTTGGGAGGCTGAGGCAGGAGAATTGCTTGAACCCAGGAGATGAAGGTTGCTGTGAGCCGAGATCACGCCACTGCACTCCAGCCTGGGTGACAGAGTGACACTCTGTCTCAAAAAAAAGGTATGTGTGGGGGTGATATTTTATGACTTTAAAGCCACGGAATTGATTGTTTTTTTGTGATTGTAGATGGTTTTCCCCATTCTCTGATTACTGTCTCCTACACCTATGGCTTGCATAAGTTATCCAAATATAATAAGTCTTCTACATCATCATAACCACTGATAACTTTCTCTTATTTCTCCACATTGGTTCTTCCCATCTCCACCCTGCTGACCTTTCAGTTTTGAACCTATGGCTCTTCATTTATATATCTCTTCTAACAGAAATCTAAATTCTCTTGCTACTCAATATTTTCATCACTTCCATCTTACACTATTCCAAAGGATGTCGCTTTGCCTGTATCCGAGCAGGTAAGCAGTGCTGAAGAAATACACTATCAGGAAAAACACTACGAATTAATAGCCACTACATGCTATTATGCCCTCAGCATTGCCAAGAATGTTTACTATGTTGCCCTATAACTGTGTTAATTCTATTTGATTCTCCACAAATATCTAACCCTGTCACCTCTACCTTCATTCTTACCATGTGATATTACCTTTCTTTTACAAAATTAAATGGAAGCTTTTACACATTAAGTCACTAAAAATCTGGATGCCAAACTACACACGTTTGTATCTGTTCTCAGATTCTCTCTCTTATCTCCTGTTTATTTCTTCCCATCTCAGAAACCATACACTTGAAGGATTATTGTTTATCCTCCATCTCTACCAACTTCTGTGATCTTTCTTTTTACCATTTATGTATGCTGAAGTGTCTTCTGTCTTAAGATCGCACAAACAATTCCTTTGAGTGTACTTCTTTACCTCTCCGCCTTTACAACCTGAGTAACTACATAAACTGTCCTCATTTATCATTTCTTCAATTCATTCCATTCTGATTTCTAACCCAGCAAATTCACATAAATAGAACTTCCCAGGATCAACTATGATTTCCATTTTGTTAAATTTACTGGGTATATTTCACGCTCCTGGTAGCAACCAATAATATTGAAGCCACTCCCATTACTCAATACTACTTTTCATTTTCATTACATCAAATTATCCTGGCCATTTTTCTTCTTATTAATGCTTAATTTTCAGTTTCTTTTACTGGATATTGCCTTCTATCCTGCCTTTATATTTTGGAGACCCTGAAAAGCCCAAATCTGATCATGCCACTCCCTTGTGTAATAGCCCTCATTAGCATCCAATTATTCTTAGATTAAAAAGTAAACTCTTAATTACCTGTAGGCACTGCACAATTTGAGATCTCTCCAGACCGACCTCTACCACTCCCTCCCCTTCTTCCTTTGAGTCCTTAACACTTCCATGCTTTCTCCCATCCCAGGTCTTGCATCTGGCAAGCTCTGTTTCTCCTCACTTTTCCTGGTTAACACCTATTCACGCTTTGGATCTCAATTTAAATACTTCCACTGGATGGTCATCCATAACACCCCTCAAATCACATCCTCTTGCAACAGCCCCCAAACCAAATCATGTCCCTATATTAAATACCTCCTTATGGCCTTGCTTTGGACTTTTCCTTTGAAGCATTAATCATATGAGATCTCATATTTGTATAATTATTTGAATAATGTCATCCTTTACATTTTAAGCTCTGTGAAGACAACTATGTCTATTTTCCTTGCCATTTGCTTTTGTCCAGGACTGGCAGAGTGCCCGACACATAATCAGGAATCCACAAATTATTGTGGAATCATGTCTTTAATGCCATTTATCTTCCAGCTATAGTGGATTACATAGAGGACAATGCCCTGTATTCCTACTTTTACATTTTTTTTCAGTTTTTATACACGTTCTATGCCTTTCTTGAATTCTCTCAATAGCTCTGTAACATGGTTGTTTTTATACTAATTCATTGTATGAAGAAATTGTGGATCAGAGAGTTTGTGACTCAAGATCACATATTAGCGTTAGATAAAAATGAGTTTTACATTTAACCTCTCCTTTAACCCTTTATTGAGATACAATTTACGTACCATAAAGTTTGCCCATTTAAAGTACATGACTCATTAGTTTTTAGAATATTCACAGGATTGTGCAACCATCCTTCCATCCTAAAATATGTTCTATATTTTCTAATTTTAGAAAATTTTATCACACTCCAAAGAGAAATATTATACCCATTATTAATCACTCTCTATCTCTTCCTTCACTCCTTCCTCCCTCCCCCTAGCTGTAGGCAAACACAAATCTACTTTATATAGCTACAGATTTGCCTATTGTGAGCATTTCATATAGGTGGTGTAATGCTATATTTGATCTTCATGACTAACTACTTTTACCTAGCATAATGCTTGTAAGGTTTATTGGAGTTATGCCATACGTTAGTATTTCATTCTTGTTTATGGTTCAGTTGTTTTCTATTGCATGGATATGTCACACTCTGTTTTACCAGTTCAGCAGCTGATGGGCATTTAGGTTGTTTCCACTTTTGGCTATGTGTAATGCTGCTTTGAACATTGATACACAGGTTTGGATGCCCACATGTTTTCATTTCTCTTGGGTATCTACCTAGGATTAGAATTGCTGTGTCACATGATAATTCTATATTTAACATTTTGATGAACAGCCAAACTGTTTTCCAAACGGGCTGCATCATCTTACATTCTAACTAGCAATGTGTGAGGGTTCCAATTTCACCACATGTTTACTGGTATTTAGACTGTATTTGTCTTGTTGATTGTAGACATTCTTGCAAATGTAAAGTGGTATCACATTGTGGTCTTTACATTTTCCTAATGACCAATGGTGTTGAGGATCATTTAACAAGATTAACCATTCATATATCTTACTTGGAGAAATGTTTATTCAAATCCTTTGGTCATTTGTAACTGGTTATTTATTTTTAATTATTGAATTTTAATAATTATTTATAAATTCTGAGTGCCAAGTCCCTTATCAGCTATATAATCTGAAAATATTTTCTGCCAGTCTGAGGGTTGTCTTCACTTTCTTTTCTTTTCTTTTTTTTTTTTTTTTTTTTTTAAGAAATGGGGTCTTGCTGTATTGCCCCCGAGGCTGGAGTGCAGTGGTGCAATCATAGTTCACTACAGCCTTGAACTGGGCTCAAGGGATCCTCCCACTTCAGCCATCCAAGTAACTGGGAATACAGGTGTGTGCCACCATGCCTGGCTTTTTTTATTTATTTATTTTTATTAATATTTTTATTTTTAGAAGGGGTCTTGCTGTGTTGCTTAGGCTTAGGTTTGTCTCGATACTCCTGGCTTCAAGTGATTCTCCTGCCATGGCCTCCCAAAATGTTGGGATTATAGATGTGAGCCATCATGCCTGGCCCTTTTCACTTTCTGGATGATGTCTTTGAAACACAAATGTCTTCAGTTTTGATGAAATACAAATTATAAATCTTCTCTTTGATTGCTTGTGCTAAGAAATCATTGCTTAACCCAAGGTCTCAAAGATTTACATCTGTGTTTATTGGAAGAATTTTATGTTTGGCTCTTACATTTAACTCTTTGATACACTTTGAGTTGATTTGTTGTGCATGCTGGAAGAAGGGGGTTGAATGTTATTATTTATTTATTTTTTTCAGGTAAACATTTAGTTGTCTCAGCATTATTTGTTGAAAAGGCTGTTCATTGATTTATCCTGGCCCCTTTGTCAAAGATCAGTTGATCATATAAATGTTCGGGTTTATTTCTGGATTCTCAATTGTATTCCATTGATCTGTATGTCTATTTTTATGTCAGTAATAAACTCTCTTGATTACGGTAGCTTTGCAATAACTTTAAATTAAGAAGTGTGAGCCCACTACTCTGTTCTTTTTCATGATTATTTCATTTTGGCTATTCTGAGTCTCTTGCATTGTCTCAATAATTTTAGGACCAGGTTGGCAATTTCTGCCCCCACCCCCTCAAAAAAAGATCAGTTGGGATTCTGATAGGAGTTGTGTTGAATCTATAGATCAATTTATAAAGTATTATCATCTTAATAAGTCCATGATCATGGGATTCCTTTCTATTTGTTAAGCTTTTAAAAATTTTCTTTCAATGATGTTTGGTACATCATTGTAACTTTAAGTGTACAAGTCTTGCATTTAAAAATATTCCTAATTATTTTATTATTTTGATACTATTTTATTTTATTTTTGAGACAGGATCTCGCTCTGTTACCCAAGCTGGAGTTCAGTGGTGCAATCTCAGTTTACTGTAGCATCTGCCTCCTGGGCTCAAGTGATTCTCCCACTTCAGCTTCCCAAGTAGCTGGAATTACAGGCATATGCCATGACACTCAGCTAGTTTTTTTTTGTTTTTTATTTATTTATTTATTTATTTATTTATTTATTTATTTATTTATTTTAGAGATGAGATCTCACTATGTTGTCCAGTCCAGGCTGGTCTCAGACTCCTGAGCTCAAGCAGTTCTGCCTCAGCCTCCCAAAGTGCTGGGATTAGAGGCATGAGCCTCTGTGCCTGGCCTTGATACTATAAAGGATGGAATTGTTTTCATTTTCAGTGTACAGAAATACAATTGATTTTTTTATATTGATCTGGTGTCTTTCATCATGCTGAACTTGTTTATTAGTTATAATTCTTTTTTAGAAGATTTCTTGGGATTGTCGACATACAAGACTATGACAATTGCATATGCAGAGATACTTTAACTTCTTCCTTCCCAATTGGGATGCTTCTTATTTCATTTTCTTGCCTAATTTCCCCAGCTTGGACTACAAGTACAATACTAGATAGAGGAGACTAAGGTAGACCTTGTCTTACTTTTGATGTTAGGTATTTGTCTTTTACCATTAAGAATGATGTCGTAATGCCAGCACTTTGGGAGGCCAAGGTGGGCAGATCATGAGGTCAGGAGATTGAGACCATCCTGGCTAACACGGTGAAACTCCGTCTCTACTAAAACACAAAAAATTAGCTGGACGTGGTGACAGTTGCCTGTAGTCCCAGCTACTCGGGAGGCTGAGGCAGGAGAATGGCATGAATCCAGGAGGCAGAGCTTGCAGTGAGCCAAGATTGCACCACTGCACTCCAGCTAGGGCGACACAGCGAGACTTGGTCTGAAAAAAAAAAAAAAAAGAATGATGTTAAATACGTGTTTTTCTAGATGCCTTTGATCAGATCAAAGAAGTTCCTTTCAATTCTATTTTGTTGACTTTTTAAATCATGTTTTAGATTTTGTCAAATTTTTTTTCTGAATCTTTTGATGTGATAATATAATTTTAGCCCTTTATTAATATGGTGCATATATTCACTGATTTTTGTGTGTAAATATAATTTTTATTATTCTCCCTTTCTTACTGGAATACTCCTAACTGCAGTGTCCTGGTTTCTCATTTGCTCTATCAGTTGAGTTGTTATCCATGCTTCCAGGCACATTCTAGTTAAAACTTCTTTAAGAATCTCTGGCCTATAACAATTTGCATTACCATGTGATTCTTTCATAATTTTTATTTTCTCTTAGTCATTCATGTGCATTTCACCTTTATGTCACTTCATACTACATAATCACATATATAATAACCTGTATAAGTGTTCTGAGAGGAGGAAACACATCCCATTCTTGTATCATACAATAGAAGAATTCATAGCAGAAGACTACATAGAGAACTTACACAAAAAAAGTTCAGGGAATATTTGCTAAGTTGCAAAATGTTTCCAGTTCTGTTTTGCCAATCTTCTAATAACTATAGTATCAACAGAGTTGATGTAATCACATTATACTCAAACATGCTAAGTTTAAATTACTAACCAGATTTCCATTTTCATTGTCATGTCATTTACTTGGGCTTTCAATCTTCTTGATGTAAAGTTATGGAAGAAATTTCAATATGTGGATGAATATTTCTAAAAACATTTGAACAAAAAATCCATTTAAAAATGTATCCAACTGGAAAAACGCATTTTCTGTTTAACTCAAAAAGTTGTAAGTGTTGAACAATGTTCAGATGACATAGATCCAATCCTCAGCTTTCAAACATTGAAGACAGTTTTATAACACTAAATGTAGCAGCTAAACAAAGCAAAACACCAAAACTTTATTTGTCAAGCTCATATGCTCATAGTATCTGCTGAAAATATAGTCCCTTTCTAGCTTCTTTATGAAAAGAATTCCCTGCTCCCCAGCATTGGCCTAGGAAGAGTACAAATATTCTCATCAACTGCATTCTGTCTTTCAGACTCAAGCGTGAGTGACTCTTAAACACTCAGTGATCAGAATTCATAAGAAGTCTGGCGTGGGGGATTTAATGCAGCTGCCAGAGGAAATGTTGCTTTGGCCTTGCTGTGGCCCCAAAGATTAGCACTCAGCATATGGTTTCTGCTTTTTGCAGTATAGCAGGTTAGGTGACCATAAAAGGGATTATGTTAATGGGAAGAATCATTTCATAAAGTAAACAATCACTTTATTCGTTTTGTGGTCTCTGAATTCACATGTTCACAGTCATTTAATTAACATTTAGTGAGAACCCATTGGTTATAAAATAATTTGCTACATGTTGGGCATGCTTTTGGGGGTAACAGGTGAGCAAATACAGAATTAATCACAATCTATTCACATGTTTTCTCTTTAGGCTTATTAAAGACTAGTTTAAAAATAAAGTCGGCCAGGTATGGTGGCTCATGCCTGTAATCCCAGCACTTTGGGAGGCCGAGGCAGGAGGATCATCTGAGCTCAGGAGTTCAAGACCGACCTGGCCAACATTGCAAAAGCCTGTCTCTACTAAAAATACAAAAAATTAGCAGGGCTTGGTGGCATGCACCTGTAGTCCCAGCTACTCAGGAGGATGAGGCAGGAGAATCACTTGAATGTGGGAGACAGAGGTTGCAGTGAACCAAAATCATACCACTGCATTCCAGCCTGGGCAACAGAGTGAGACTCTCAAGAAAAAAAAAAAAAAGCCAAAACAGATGTATTTATTTCCTTTAAAAAAAAAAAAAAACTAAGGAGTTTTTGTTTGTTTTTGCTTAAGCACCATGGACTAGACTGGACAGGGGAAAATGATTTCCATCAGTTGACCATGAGACCTTGGAAAAGTCATTTTACCACTCGTATTCAATACATTTATAAAATGAGAGTTTGACTAGAACATCTCTAAGGTAACTTATACCTCTCAAGTACTATAATTCAGCCTCTGCTGTTCCTCCCATTGCCCCACCAGTATGCCAATTTAATATGACTACAATAACATTAGCAGAGAATGGTCAAATATTTATCCTTCAGTACATTTGTCACAGTGTTGCTGAATACATTGGGCTATCCTGAACCTGGAAATGTAGGCAGGGGCTAAGGGAAAGTTCAGCTATATTATTTTTGCAAAGAAAACACAGGTAGAGTAAATTATCTGGACACAGAACAATTCTGTTATGTGATTGACAGTGAGCAAATTAAGAAACTCTTTCCGCCAGTTTAAGACACTCAGTATAGATTTGTTGTATTGACAGACTTTAACTGCACACATGTTAAGTGGTGTACTTCCCAAACTATGTTCCAAAAAATCTTACTGTTCCTCAAGATGTTTTTAAATATTTTCTTTGGGTCTAGAATTCTTTGGTCAAATAATTTTGGAAACTCTTTAGGCTACCCTCAACCTTTGGGAGATTTACCATAACGCATATTGACTAACTAAGGTTCTGAAAAGTGCTTCAGTCAGGTTTCATTCTCAAACCTGCATAACCACAGTAACTTTTTTCTATGGAGTGCCTAACTGTGGCCCAAGGTTCTCAGATTCAGAAATGTTAATTTCCAGGAACGTTTTCCTGCTGGTTAAATTTTCCAAAGATTTCACTGTAGTTAAAATATTCAAGTTATGTTGTTTCTGCATTTTCCTTTGACACCTTGTTGTATATCATCTCATTATTTATGGTTCAATTTTTGTGAACACATTTTGTCTATTATCTGGCTGTTTTCTCCTTGTTTTCTCAGCTTTTTTATTTTTAAGCCTCTCATCTGTGCCTTTTTTTTTGTTCTACCTTTTCCTATTAGACAGTTCTGAGATTTTTGAAAGAGTATACTTTATACTCTTCACACTTAATTTCTGCTTTAATGTTTAGTATTTTAATTCATGGGGTGGGGGGCAAATGGAGGTATTTGGAGTGCAGCACAATATTTTTTCTTTGTACCCAGAGGAAGTCCCAGAGATGGGTAAAATTCACTATTCCTACTCCATAATTTATAGAAAAAAGAAATGCAGTACAGCTATGTAAAGAATTGCTCCTCAAGAGAGACACATGCATTTTTTCTTCTATCACTTTCCTAAGCTCTCAAGATTGACTTTCCCCAGAAAGCTGCTCTTCGCAGCTGATTCCAGCTCCTTTGGATTCCCCTTAGTTGTTCCTTCAGAATGAACTTATTTTATGTTACTTTCTTAGCTGTTCTCTGTGTTTTTGGCTTGTCATCTCATAAGAGTATGAACTCCTTGTGGAGAGGTACCGTACATATTTTTACATGTTTGCACATCCAGAATATTTTTGTTTTTATTCATGATTTTCAAATAAATATCAGAACACCTAAAGGAATAAAAAGAAACATGTTTCTACTTGAATTAGATCTCTAATTTACAAATTGATGATCTGAAGTAACATGGAAATTTGAGGGGTAGGAAAAGTTACCCTCTATAGAAATAACATTCTACATTGAGAGGAAAATGACTAAGAGAAAAGGTTTCACATCTCTTGATAATAATTAGTCTAGGTTATTTGTATTAACTGTGTCTCATGAGCTGTGCCACACAGGAGTCAAAGGCAAAATCATGCCCATTTCACAAGTGCTAAGGGACTTGCTTAAGGGATCAAAGCAAAGCTTTAATGTAAAGGCCTATCTTCTTCCAATGGCTGTGACCTATCACTGTCCTATGCTGGTGGAAGGGCTGGGCTCTCTGATTCAGATAGCAGTAGTTTCTATACATAACAGGGCTTAACTAGCCAATATTTATGGATATATATTGAGAAGCTTCGTAATTTTCACATGAGAATTGTGAAGGAATATAAAGTCAACAGCAAACACAATAAGTAACTTGTGGTTATTCTTTCTTCTTTTTTCCCCTGTCAAATAAGTGGTTTTATTTGACTGACTAGATGTCATTGTATGAATTGGGTGATACTGAATTTCATTTCTATAATAAGTTTTTGATATGTTATGAAGTGACCAATTATAACTCAAACTAGATTACTTTTCTTGAAATGGCTATAGTACCAATAGCTTATTATAGTGGATGAAGAAGGTTAAAGAAAGGATAAAGTAAAAAGAAATTTAAATAAGATTAGATGTATGCTCTGAATTCCATGCAATCTAAACTCCAGATATTAGGAAGTAAATTTCAGTAAATCTAGCTGATTTTTTATCTGACAGTCTGCTTCAAAATCTGATATTGACTACAGCTTGCTTCTCTGTGCTCGGATGCTTTTATTGACTTTTCTATTCAGTGCCTTGTGATGCAGTACCAAAATGATTGGACCAGTATATTTTCCCTTTGGGATTATTGTTGGAATCTTGGAAATCTTACAGATGCATTTATTACATTTCCAAAATTTTAGTGCTTGCCTAACCAACCAGGGGTTGGCTGCTTTATGTAGTGGGGTTCAGGGGAAGAAAATAACTTACTGAAGGTAATACAGATAGTTTCAAAGTTATATCGTAGTTTCTGTTAATGGAGCTTATAACCCCAGAGAAAAGCCTACTATTAAAACGATTTGGGTCAGCGTGTAAGAGTGTGGTAATGACTTCTGTGGCTACAGTGGTGGTGGTTGTTATTTTTCTTTTTTGTAAACCATATAATTCTTCTTCTCTTGTTTTCTGTAAATTTGCTAATTCCCACTGCTACTACCCCACCCTCCACATAAATTTTTTCTTGCAAATTTTTTAAAAGCTTTCTATGTTATTTTCTACGCATAGCATGTTATGAGTTGATTTATTTAATAATTTTGACAAAAAGCCATGGTTCTAACTCATTTAAAATATATAATGGTTATCTTTAAGCGAATCTTGAAACAATGTGAGATTTTATTTTTCATTTTATTACGCGGCTGACGAAACTCTACTTTTAGAGATCACACAGGTTTTACCTCTGTCTTTACCTCTCTGTCTTCCTTTTCTTTCTTTCCTCACATTAACCTGCTCCCAAATCTGAGGCTTTATTTTTCATATTTGTAAAATATTCTGACCAAATTTTTAACAGATTATTGAACATATAGTGATTGTTCTCTATTCTAAAGGGTCATGTGTTTGAAGGAGTAAAATACTGTAAGAAATAGGTAAGAAAAATGAGATTTGATTATTTTGCCTGAAGGAAATTTACACTCAACCAAAACTATTATAAATCATTTTCTATGTTTTTTTTAACTAATTTATCAAAGCAGTCCTATGAGATATGTCAGCAGCCTCATGCCTCGATATACAAGTGTGGGAATAGAGGTTTAGAAAAATTAAATAACTGTCTCAAGTTCACAGAGCTATTGAGTAATGTGCGCTGTACTAATCAGGAAAGGGTAGGATATGCTGTAGGCATAGGAAATCCCCGAAATCTTGCTGGCTTAAAACAGCAAGTTTATTTCTCACTTATGTCCCACCCCAGTGTATTTTGGACTACCCTCCCATCTTATGATGATTCTACCTGGAACACACAGCCTCGAAGGGCACATTGGCAGAGGAAGAGGAAGATGGCAGAGACACACACAGGTGCTTACCTTTTTGATATGAAATCAGTGCCTTTCCTACTCCTTTGAACTGGACCCATAGCTACCACCAGGGCTCCCAGCTAACCAAAAAGGAGGGAACACACATAGAAAATTCAATAAGCCCTAAGTATTTCTGCCATGAAGTGAAACAAATTAAATTCAGTTTGTTGAAGTTCCAAAGCTCTTTTCACAGCATCACAGTATCTCTCTAATAATTGCCATTTCAGTCAATAATGAAATTATTTTTCAGAACTCCTTTAACAAATGAAAACCAAGAGGCTTCTATCTCATAAATATAACTAAGGAAATATACAGACATACACACACATATATAAATGGTAACACACGGAATTTTGTGCAGTGCTTATTTTATTAACCTAACATTTTATAATGAATCATTTTCTATGCCTTATTCTCCAAAATACATTTGAATGGATGTACCATAATTCATCAAAACATTTCTCTACTGTTACAAATTTCAGTTGTTTCAACATTTTGATGATTATAAATAACACTGATTGTGTTTCCTGCTCTCTTCCTTAATTTCCCTGTATTTACTTCAGATAGATTTCTTGAATGAGAATTATTGAGTCAAAGGATATTAAGAACTTTAATGCTTTTTATAAATCTTACAAAATTGTTCTCCAGAAATGTTGTATTGATATGCACTTTATTAGGTGTATGTGAGGGTATGCCTACCACTTTTTCTCAGATATCTATATCTATATCTATATCTATATCTATCTATCTATCTATCTATCTATCTATCTATATCTATATATATATAAAAGACAGTTTTGCTCTGGTGCCGAGGCTGGAGTGCAGTGGTACTATCTTGGCTCACTGTAACCTCTGCCTCTCGGGTTCAATTGATTCTCATGCCTCAGCCACCCAAGTAGCTGGGATTACAGGTGTGCGCCACCATGCCTTGCTAATTTTTTTTTTTTTAATTTTTATTTTTAGTAAAGACAGGGTTTCCTCATTTGGGCCAGGCTGGTCTTACACTCCTGACCTCGGGTGATCCACCCACCTCAGCCTCCCAAAGTGCTGGGATTACAGGCATGAGCCACCATGCCCAGCCTAGAATTTTGTATTTACTTGGTAATTATTTGAAGGTGGGCCTCAATTCTTGTTCTCTTGTAACTGAATCATCATTTTGTCCTTCTGTGAAGAAAGATAACTTATTTTCTCTATCATTAACTTTTATTAACTCACAGCTATATTCCAAAATTACATCTTCCTTTACTCTTACAATTTTCGTGCCTGCCTCAGAGACTGAGAGTAGTCCTGGATCTTTTTATTTTTCTTATTTATTCCATCAATTCCTGCATTCATATCAATCATTCAGCAAGGGCTTATTTTTTTCCTTGTCTCTTATTACATTCTTTTCCCCTTATCTGCCTTTGCAAATGAAATTCCAGATGGCAGAAAGTGCAGAAAAGGAGGACATCTGAAGGTAAGAAAATAACAATACAAGAGGAATACTGCTGCAACGAGAGTCATTAGGTCTTTATGTTTGAATGCAAGTGCATTGAGAATCTTCCAAGTAAATTCCACATAGAGTGGAATTAAATAATGGGGTAAAACATCCATGAGTGGATCAGCAAATTGCTTCTCCTGGTATCCAGTTAAATAGCCCTGTGAAAAAAGGTTACTGGTTCAACCTTGATAAGACACTGACATTGGAAATACCTCTCAGGAATGTCCAGCTCATAAGGATGGTTCCTATATCAGGAAACTGACCTCTGCTTTATTCAAGGAGCTATATTACCAGCCTCCTACCTTTTATTTTTCCATTTGTTTTATTTAATCAACATAAATGCAGCTTACCATACCTGTTCTATTGATTTTTGTAACAGGTTTCAGTAATACCCACAGAGTGAAGCAAAGACAGTTCCCTCTTAACCTTTGATTGATGCATTCTTTTACCACACATGACAAAGTGATAGATGCACTTAGTTAACTTTCTCCAAAATCATTAATGCCATACTCACCGGTTGGCTACTCAGGGGTTGGTTAAGTAGCTGTCATGCGTTTGCTACCTGAAACATTGCAATACTGAATAAGGAGCCCATTAATTTTCTTTCAAGATCAACTCCAAAGGATAGGTATGAAATGCATAGTTAGAAAAGAAGTGGAATAATATACCATAGGCTCCAGAGAGATACTGGGCACTGCAAAATTACAACCTGAGCCTTAGATTAAAAAAGAGAAAGTAAATTGATTTTCTCTGAATTTATACTTGGGAAAATTGTTTAAAATGCTAACAAGTTTTCTAGCAAGCCATAATTTAGCTGTTGAGTTCCCAGGTATACATAGGTAGCCTCTAAGTTTTAATCTTGAACCCACCAATACACTTAAGCAGTAGATGACAAATTTTTGTTTTAAAAATCGTTTTATATGAGACAGGAATGGAGAGTATAGCAAATATAAAATTGAAATAGAAAGTAGTACTTTAATAGTTACCACAGTTACCTAACGAATAAATAATTATTCTCCAGAAAAATGGAGAAAAAAATGTTACTGACCTAAAAAGTCATCTGTCTATTACTAACACTTTATTGAGGTAATTTAATAGTCCTCTTCTACATTTCATAACAGTATTACTCATATAGACGCTTTAAGGTATAACTAGATTTTCCCTTACGGAATAAAAGGTATTGTTTGTCTTTAGCTTTGAAACCGCGATAATTTGTCTACTATAGTTAATGAAGCAGTAAGTAAACTATAAGAACTGATCAATTGAATACCATTCCACCCCAAAGGCTGAAAAACGCTTACTTGCTTTTCTCTTCTTTCTCCCGGTTGTTATACCCAGATAAAGAGCAAAGAATCTTTTCCTAATATAGCCTGTTTTATGTTCTTGGGAAGATTTATATAGTAACCTTGTTCCTTAAAGGGCACATAGGAAGTAGAAACAAAAAAATAATGTTTTACATCTGTCGTCTTATACCGATAGAATCAGGTTTCCTACTGATTGACAAACAAACAAAAACAACAGACACTTCTAAATAGCAAGGCTCTTCCCCCACAAAAACCTAATATGGCCAGGCACGGTGACTCACGCCTGTCATCTCAGCACTTTGGGAGGGCGAGGCGGGCAGATCATGGGGTCAGGAGATCGAGACCATCCTGGCTAACACGGTGAAACCCCGTCTCTACTAAAAATACAAAAAAAAAAGATTAGCCGGGCGTGGTGGCGGGAGCCTGTAGTCCCAGCTACTCAGCGGGGCTGAGGCAGGAGAATAGCGTGAACCCGGGAGGCGGAGCTTGCAGTGAGCCGAGATCGTGCCACTGCACTCCAGCCTGGGTGACAGAGTGAGACAACGTATCAAAAAAAAAGAAAGAAAAGAGTCAATACATGTTCAAGGAATCAAAAATGGAAAGAATCGAAAGGAGTGAGCTGCATTGCCCAGCTTTCTGTGGGGAAGAGGGACAACGGGAGGGGACATTGTCCTAGCCTGACCATCAAGAAGTTTGTAACTGATGGGGAAAATGACAGGCACATATTCTAGAATAAAAATAGGTATTAAAAGATGTTCATCTGTCCATTGAACAAATATTTATTTTGCATTAACTATATTTCACATGGAGTTCTAGAATCTGAGGAAGACAGTGAAAAACATGATAGATAACAGAACTCATGTTCTACTGAGGCAGGAGACAGAAAATAAACATAGAAACAATTACAGAGAAGAGTACAGGCTTTGAAACAGGTGCAGAAAAGGTAACAGAGACTCGATGTTGACTAGCACAGGGTAAACTGTAGGTTTTTTTGTTTTTTTGTTTTTTTTTTTAAGACATAGTGGTTTAACAAGCGCTTCTCTCACAGGAAACGGGTTTTGAGCAGAAACCTGACTGATAAGGAAGAATGGGTTATTGAAAGACCTGGTTGAAGAATGTTCCAGGCAGAAGAACAGAAAGCTTGAAAGCCCAGAGTTGAAAACAAAGTTCAGGAATTGTAACAAATGGAAGAATGGAGAGGAGGAACTGTAACTGGAGCTAATTATTGTGTGTGAGTGGGAAGGGACAGGGAGAGGATGAGAAATGCTCTATCAGAAATGATTTGTGATCATTTTGGCTGCCATAGTTTCCTAGTCATTTTAGCTAATATGTCATGTCACACTCAAATATCTCAGCTTTATGACCTGAGGTATTAGAATAATAATGTTGTATGTCTCTTATAAAACCATTCCCTTTTTATTGATTTTTGTTCCCAGATATTATCATAGAGTTATTATGATTTCCATCTAATATTTACTCATCTTTACTGGATTATTGAACAATCAATACTGTTTGTCTACAAAGCAGAAGTCATCTTTATTTCTCTTATCTCTTTTTGGTAAGCACGAGGGAGGGATCACTCTTGCATTGGAAAACCAACAAATCACTGTGGAAACACAAGTAATAACATCATGTTTTTGTGATATATATGAGCAAACTACATTGATTTTTTCAGAATCACTTCTGCTTTCATCCAAAGTTTTGTAGCACCCAGACATCTCAAATTGCACACCACAGACAGGCTCCCTTCATAAGGCAATGCTGAGTCCTGAGGCTGTGCTGTATTTGGAGCAGAGAGCTCTTTCAAATCCAGGGAGTTGTGGACTAGTCACTGATTTGCCTATTTCTGTCAGAGTTTTGCACTGAAATACCCATTTTAAAAGCAAAAAAATATATATCTAAATACCTTTCCATGATACAAATTTCTACCCACTTTCATAATCGTACATTATCATTGTTAATATTCATTACATGGGCCGCACGCCGTGGCTCACGCTTGTAATCCCAGCACTTTGGGAGGCCAAGGCAGGCAGATCACTTGAGGTCAGGAGTTGGAGACCAGCCTGGACAACATGGTGAAACCCCGTCTCTACTAAAAATACAAAAATTAGCCAGGCGTGGTGGCGAGTGCCTGTAATCCCAGCTACTCGGAAGTCTGAGGCATGAGAATCGCTTTAACTCGGGAAGCGAAGGTTGCAGTGAGCTAAGATTGTGCCACTGCCCTCCAGCCTGGGCAATAGAGTGAGACTCAGTCTCAAAAAAAAAGCAAAAAAGCATCACATAACGTGTCTACATGTACTATGTGATTAAACACGAATTATCTCCCTTTATGCTCGAAGTATCTTTAGAAATAATTTCTGGCCAAGTGCTGTGCCTCACGCCTGTAATCCCAGCACTTAGGGAGGCTGAGGCAGGCAGATCACCTGAGGCCAGAAGTTTGAGGCCAGCCTGGCCAACATGGCAAAACCCTGTCTCCACTAAAAATACAAAAATTAGCTGGGCATGGTGGCACGTGCTTGTAATCCCAGCTTAAAAAAAAAAAAAAAAACAAAGAAAAAGAAAAATAAGAATTTCTAAGTATCCATAAGTAGTGCTCTATATGTTTTGTCCTTTTGTCTGTTCTTTACTAGAAAATAAATCCATAATTATGCTTCTTACACCCTCCAATGAAAAACTTAAAATCTCATAAATCACTAACAATACAATACTATATAAAATTATTCACACCTAGAACTTGGAAAAAATAGGCGCTTGGCTCAGGGCAGATGATGTAATATCGAAAGATGACAGAAAATAAGAAGTAATATTCCAGCCTGATTAGTTTTTATCTACTTTATGTTTTAGAATAATTCATTTGTTCTTTAACTTATATTCATTAATTATCCAGTATTGCCAAGAGAGATTTCAAGCACTTATTATTCATAGAGCTGTTGCACTAGGGGGTTAAGAAACAATGAAATAAGTACATTAAAATATTACAATTGTTAAAGTAGAGCAAGGTAAAAACTCCAGGAGGAAAATTTGTTAAGGGCAGTCCAAGTCTGATGGAGGAGGTTAAAGATGAGTTTCAGAGGAGATAGCACTTAAGAAGATGCTATGTTTTGGATTGAACCAAATTAAATAGACATGTTTGGCTCACGAGTCACCTAACAGAAATTCCATACTATTCAAATTAATAACTATTTAGTATGCTGTTGTGTTCATGAGTCTAGAGCTGAGATAGGAGGCAGAACCGGACTCCACTGGTGTGGCTTGGGCACCAGCCCAAATTGAGTACTAGCTAAAATAGGTCCTGTGCAGAAGCATCTCCCCGTAAGACACGCCCATCTGTGTTCCATGCCAGCTTACCATTGCCATGGCAACACTTTGAAGTTACTGCCCCCTTTCATGGCAATGACTAGACAGTTTGAAAGTTAACACCCCTTTCCTAAAAATTTCTTCATAAACCACCCCTAATTTGCATATAATTAGAAGTGTGTGTAAATATGACTGCTGAACTGCTACTCTGGGCACACTGACTATGGGGTAGCCCCTGATCCACAAGGAGTGGTACCTCTGCTGCTCCTGTACACTGCTACTTCAATAAAGTTGCTACTCAACACTGCCAGATAGCCCCTGAATTCTTTCCTGGGTAAAGTCAAGAACCCTCTTGAGCTATGCTCCAGTTTGGGGGCTTGCGTTTCCTGCATCAGAGCTCAGAGGTAAAGAAATATATGGGCTGAGGATATACATTTTGGACTCCAGGAATATAGCTGAAAAAAATCTATAGTTACCATTTTCATTTAAAAGGAAGCCTGAGAATAGAACCCATTGGAATCTTAATTGTTCTAATACTTATGGTATAAAGGCAAAAAAGGAAATCCTGAAAATATGTTGCAAGTGAGTGACCAGAGATGTGAGAAGAAACCATGCAAGACAATGGAATAGGAGAAGTCTAGGAAGGAGCAAATCTCAGGAAAGCAATGCATGGCCCCCTTTGTCATATTTCTGAGCTCTGCCAAGGATGATGAGAACTGAACATATTGCTTGAATCTGACAAATGTGAAACTGATGATTAACTGAGATGTATCAATTAAGCGGTGGGAGTTTTCCTAGACTTTTAAGAGAAAGTTATCATGGTAATGAGGGTAATACAAGTGAGTGAAGTATTTTAAGAAGATGCGGTAAATGTGAGCATGTTTATCTGATGCAGAAAATAAGACAATGAAATAAAAAATATAGTACATTAGAGATTATTTCAAAAGGGAATTTTCCTTAAGAGGCAGGAGGAGATGGGGCTGAGGACAGAGGCAGATATACAATTTTCAGATGTAGTGGTAGGGAAGCTCTTTTCCCCATTAAGCAGATAATATATGTATCTGTTTTAAACAAACTGAGTCACTAAGTAGGAAATTGATAGAGCTCAAGCTGACATTTTCTATCGTAAAAAAATAGAGTCTTTATCTTATCAGAATGGGTTTAAAGCTAGGATTATAGGTTTGAAATGCAACTTTGGGGTCAATGTTAATGTAAAAAGGGAATTATATGATAAAAGCCACCATTGTCTTTCTTCACACATGATAGACATCATTATTCAATCACAGCAATTTTTCCAGCTGAGTCCAACTGTACTTTCACAACCCTCCCCCACATATAGTACATTCAGGTAGCTGCTACCAATCAACCAAAATTGTTCCAAGAGCAGAGGTCTCTATATCAGTGACTGGATTACAATTCAATTTTAAGGTCACTGCACAGATGGTATACACTATAATTTTAGTGATTCCAGTCAGCAAAGTTATGATCTTGTGAGTTAGTTTAGCAACATTTACCAGTTCAGGCACAGTGGAAATGGAAAAGTGTTTAGGCATTTTCAGAAAAGTGAGGCAGAAGGACAGGAGGGTGAGGGTATACGCAGTACTGGCATAAGGTAAATAGAGGTGAAGACCATGAAGTCTAGGCTGGCTAAAAAAGGAAGAGAACTTTGAGGGACAATAAGAGACTTCAGGAAGAAAGGAAATCAAAGCAGTCTAGGGATCAGAGTATAGTGTCACAGTATGTATAATGAGAAAAACAAGAGCTCAAAAAATGAGAGATTGACCACAGTTGCTTCTCTTTGTTCAACCTAATATAAAAACACTGGGCCAGGCACAGTGGCTGACATCTGTAATCCCAGCACTTTGGGAGGCTGAGGCGGGTGGAAAATAAGGTCAAGAGATCGAGAACATCCTGGCCAACATGGTGAAACCCCATCTCTACTAAAAATACAAAAATTAGCCGGGCGTGGTGGCAGGCACCTGCAGTCCCAGCTACTCGGGAGGCTGAGGCAGGAGAATCACTTGAACCCGGGAGGCAGAGGTTGCAGTGAGCCAAGATTGCGCCACTGCAGTCCAGCCTGGTGACAGAGCGACAATCCATTTAAAAAAAAAAGAAAAGAAAAAAAAGAAAGAAACATTTGGATATCTACTTCTTCAGGTATTCATTTTCTTATGAGGGCTCTTGTATCACCTAAAATTTACATTAAATTGCTATGCTTTACTCCTATTAATTTATTTTATGTCAAAATCTCAGGCCCAACCCAGGAGCCCTAAGAGGATAAAGGTATTTTTACCTTCTCTGAAATAACAAGCATATGACATTGGAAATGGCTGGATAATACTGGTAGGTGAAATCATAGAAGGTGTAGATGCCAAGGAACAGTTTGTTAGATGTTCCCAGAATGAAGGCTGGATTT
Source organism: Theropithecus gelada (assembly GCF_003255815.1). NCBI lineage: Eukaryota > Metazoa > Chordata > Mammalia > Primates > Cercopithecidae > Theropithecus > Theropithecus gelada. Next base: position 54,993,114 of record NC_037681.1, read on the forward strand.
GTAGTGTGAACAGAGATGGTGACATACTCTAGTTCTTGATGAATATAGGCAAAGTTTCAGAACAATAGTAGGAAATTACATGGGCTGAGATAAAGGAGGGGATGAATTTTTTTTGAGAGATGGGGGTCTCACTATATTGCACAGTCTGGTCTTGAAGTCCTCGCCTCAAGTGACATTCCTGCCTTGGGCTCCCCAAGTTTTTGGGATCACACACATGAGCCACCATGCCTGGCAGGGATTTTAACCAAAGATTTAAATGAAGCAGCCTAGAAATGACAATGGCATCTAGAAGAATAATTCCTTCCCTTCTTGGTTCTGTTGATCTAGGTTAAGAAATTAATCCTACGTCACTTCAAGGAGCATGTACACTATAGAGAACATACATTCACACACACACATATGGGTGCACACACGAGCATGTGTGCGTGCACATATGTACACACATATAAACAATGTGAATAGTATAAAAGATTTCCCAAACAATATTTACTGTTAAAAATTGTGATATACCGTGTTAATACATGTTTTAGTCTATCCTATTTTATTGTGTTCTATTGCATTACATAAATGTTGGTAGAAACACACCCCTTATAGTATTTTTTATTTCTGTGCATGTATTTATGGTGTACATGAGATGTTTTGATACAAGGATGCAATATGTAATAATCATATCATGGAGAATGGGGTAGCCATCCCCTCAAGCATTTATCCTTTGTGTTACAAACAATCCAATTTTACTCTTTTAGTTGTTTTACAATGCACAACTAAATTATTATTGACTATGGTCACCCTATTTTGCTATCAAATAGTAGATCTTATACACCTTTCTGTTTTTTCTTTTGTACCCATTAACCATCCCCACTTCTCCCCCAACCCCATTATCCTTCCCAGCCTCTGGTAATCATCCTTCTACTATCTATTTCCATGAGTTCAATTGTTTTGATTTTTAGACCCACAAATAAGTAAGGATATGCTATGTTTGTTTTTCTGTCCTGGCTTATTTCATATCAAATCACAATCTCCAGTTCTATCCGTTTAGGTATTTAATTTTATTTGTGGCTATTGTAAATGAGATTACATGTTTATTTCTTTTTCAGATTGTTCATTGTTGGCATATAGAAATACTACTGATTTTTGTGTGTTGATTTTGTATCCTGCAACTTTATGGAATTGGTTTATCAGTTATAATAGTGGTTTTTTTTTTTTTTTTTGGTAGAGTCTGTAGATTTTTTTTCAAATATGTCATCTCATCTGCAAACAAGAGTAATTTGACTTCTTCTTTTCCAGTTTGGATATTATTTACTTCTTTCTCTTGTCTGATTGCTGTAGCTAGGACTTTCAGTACTATGTTGAATAATGGGTGAAAGTGGGCGTCCTTGTCATGCTCCAGATTTTAGAGGAAAGCCTTTCAATTTCCCTATGATACTGGGTATGAGTCTGTCATATATGGCTTTTATTATCTTTTTTTTAATATTTTTTTTATTTTTTATTATTATTATACTTTAAGTTCTAGGGTACATGTGCATAACGTGCAGGTTTGTTACATATGTATACTTGTGCCATGTTGCTGTGCTGCACCCATCAACTCGTCAGCACCCATCAACTCGTCATTTACATCAGGTATAACTCCCAATGCAATCCCTTCCCCCTCCCCCCTCCCCATAACAGGCCCCGGTGTGTGATGTCCCCCTTCCCGAGTCCAACTGATCTCATTGTTCAGTTCCCACCTATGAGTGAGAACTTATAGTGTTTGGTTTTCTGTTCTTGTGATAGTTTGCTAAGAATGATGGTTTCCAGCTGCATCCATGTCCCTACAAAGGACACAAACTCATCCTTTTTTATGGCTGCATAGTATTCCATGGTGTATATGTGCCACATTTTCTTAATCCAATCTGTCACTGATGGACATTTGGGTTGATTCCAAGTCTTTGCTATTGTGAATAGTGCCGCAATGAACATACGTGTGCATGTGTCTTTATAGCAGCATGATTTATAATCCTTTGGGTATATACCCAGTAATGGGATGGCTGGGTCATATGGTACATCTAGTTCTAGATCCTTGAGGAATCGCCATACTGTTTTCCATAATGGTTGAACTAGTTTACAATCCCACCAACAGTGTAAAAGTGTTCCTATTTCTCCACATCCTCTCCAGCACCTGTTGTTTCCTGACTTGTTAATGATCGCCATTCTAACTGGTGTGAGATGGTATCTCATTGTGGTTTTGATTTGCATTTCTCTGATGGCCAGTGATGATGAGCATTTTTTCATGTGTCTGTTGGCTGTATGAATGTCTTCTTTTGAGAAATGTCTGTTCATATCCTTTGCCCACTTTTTGATGGGGTTGTTTGTTTTTTTCTTGTAAATTTGTTGGAGTTCTTTGTAGGTTCTGGATATTAGCCCTTTGTCAGATGAGTAGATTGCAAAAATTTTCTCCCATTCTGTAGGTTGCCTGTTCACTCTGATGGTAGTTTCTTTTGCTGTGCAGAAGCTCTTTAGTTTAATGAGATCCCATTTGTCAATTTTGGCTTTTGCGGCCGTTGCTTTTGGTGTTTTAGACATGAAGTCTTTGCCCATGCCTATGTCCTGAATGGTACTACCTAGGTTTTCCTCTAGGGTTTTTATGGTATTAGGTCTAACATTTAAGTCTCTAATCCATCTTGAATTAATTTTCGTATAAGGAGTAAGGAAAGGATCCAGTTTCAGCTTTCTACTTATGGCTAGCCAATTTTCCCAGCACCATTTATTAAATAGGGAATCCTTTCCCCATTTCTTGTTTCTCTCAGGTTTGTCAAAGATCAGATGGCTGTAGATGTGTGGTATTATTTCTGAGGACTCTGTTCTGTTCCATTGGTCTATATCTCTGTTTTGGTACCAGTACCATGCTGTTTTGGTTACTGTAGCCTTGTAGTATAGTTTGAAGTCAGGTAGCGTGATGCCTCCAGCTTTGTTCTTTTGACTTAGGATTGTCTTGGAGATGCAGGCTCTTTTTTGGTTCCATATGAACTTTAAAGCAGTTCTTTGCAATTCTGTGAAGAAACTCATTGGTAGCTTGATGGGGATGGCATTGAATCTATAAATAACCTTGGGCAGTATGGCCATTTTCACGATATTGATTCTTCCTATCCATGAGCATGGTATGTTCTTCCATTTGTTTGTGTCCTCTTTGATTTCACTGAGCAGTGGTTTGTAGTTCTCCTTGAAGAGGTCCTTTACATCCCTTGTAAGTTGCATTCCTAGGTATTTTATTCTCTTTGAAGCAATTGTGAATGGAAGTTCATTCCTGATTTGGCTCTCTGTTTGTCTGTTACTGGTGTATAAGAATGCTTGTGATTTTTGCACATTAATTTTGTATCCTGAGACTTTGCTGAAGTTGCTTATCAGCTTAAGGAGATTTTGGGCTGAGATGATGGGGTTTTCTAAATATACAATCATGTCATCTGCAAAGAGGGACAATTTGACTTCTTCTTTTCCTAACTGAATACCCTCGATTTCTTTCTCCTGCCTGATTGCCCTAGCCAGAACTTCCAACACTATGTTGAATAGGAGTGGTGAGAGAGGGCATCCCTGTCTTGTGCCAGTTTTCAAAGGGAATTTTCCCAGTTTTTGCCCATTCAGTATGATATTGGCTGTGGGTTTGTCATAAATAGCTCTTATTATTTTGAGGTACGTTCCATCAATACCGAATTTATTGAGCGTTTTTAGCATGAAGGGCTGTTGAATTTTGTCAAAAGCCTTTTCTGCATCTATTGAGATAATCATGTGGTTCTTGTCTTTGGTTCTGTTTATATGCTGGATTATGTTTATTGATTTGCGAATGTTGAACCAGCCTTGCATCCCAGGGATGAAGCCCACTTGATCATGGTGGATAAGCTTTTTGATGTGCTGCTGAATCCGGTTTGCCAGTATTTTATTGAGGATTTTTGCATCTATGTTCATCAGGGATATTGGTCTAAAATTCTCTTTTTTTGTTGTGTCTCTGCCAGGCTTTGGTATCAGGATGATGTTGGCCTCATAAAATGAGTTAGGGAGGATTCCCTCTTTTTCTATTGATTGGAATAGTTTCAGAAGGAATGGTACCAGCTCCTCCTTATACCTCTGGTAGAATTCAGCTGTGAATCCATCTGGTCCTGGACTTTTTTTCGTTGGTAGGCTATTAATTATTGCCTCAATTTCAGAGCCTGCTATTGGTCTATTCAGGGATTCAACTTCTTCCTGGTTTAGTCTTGGAAGAGTGTAAGTGTCCAGGAAATTATCCATTTCTTCTAGATTTTCTAGTTTATTTGTGTAGAGGTGTTTATAGTATTCTCTGATGGTAGTTTGTATTTCTGTGGGGTCGGTGGTGATATCCCCTTTATAATTTTTTATTGCATCTATTTGATTCTTTTCTCTTTTCTTCTTTATTAGTCTTGCTAGTGGTGTGTCAATTTTGTTGATCTTTTCAAAAAACCAACTCCTGGATTCATTGATTTTTTGAGGGTTTTTTGTGTCTCTATCTCCTTCAGTTCTGCTCTGATCTTAGTTATTTCCTGCCTTCTGCTAGCTTTAGAATGTGTTTGCTCTTGCTTCTCTAGTTCTTTTAATTGCGATGTTAGAGTGTCAATTTTAGATCTTTCCTGCTTTCTCTTGTGGGCATTTAGTGCTATAAATTTCCCTCTACACACTGCTTTAAATGTGTCCCAGAGATTCTGGTATGTTGTATCTTTGTTCTCATTGGTTTCAAAGAACATCTTTATTTCTGCCTTCATTTTGTGATGTACCCAGTAGTCATTCAGGAGCAGGTTGTTCAGTTTCCATGTAGTTGAGCGGTTTTGATTGAGTTTCTTAGTCCTGAGTTCTAGTTTGATTGCACTGTGGTCTGAGAGACAGTTTGTTATAATTTCTGTTCTTGTACATTTGCTGAGGAGTGCTTTACTTCCAATTATGTGGTCAATTTTGGAATAAGTGCGATGTGGTGCTGAGAAGAATGTATATTCTGTTGATTTGGGGTGGAGAGTTCTATAGATGTCTATTAGGTCTGCTTGCTGCAGAGATGAGTTCAATTCCTGGATATCCTTGTTCACTTTCTGTCTCGTTGATCTGTCTAATGTTGACAGTGGAGTGTTGAAGTCTCCCATTATTATTGTATGGGAGTCTAAGTCTCTTTGTAAGTCTCTAAGGACTTGCTTTATGAATCTGGGTGCTCCTGTATTGGGTGCATATATATTTAGGATAGTTAGTTCTTCCTGTTGAATTGATCCCTTTACCATTATGTAATGGCCTTCTTTGTCTCCTTTGATCTTTGATGGTTTAAAGTCTGTTTTATCAGAGACTAGTATTGCAACCCCTGCTTTCTTTTGTTCTCCATTTGCTTGGTAAATCTTCCTCCATCCCTTTATTTTGAGCCTATGTATGTCTCTGCATGTGAGATGGGTCTCCTGAATACAGCAGACTGATAGGTCTTGACTCTTTATCCAGTTTGCCAGTCTATGTCTTTTAATTGGAGCATTTAGTCCATTTACATTTAAGGTTAAGATTGTTATGTGTGAACTTGATCCTGCCATTATGATATTAACTGGTTATTTTGCTCGTTAGTCGATGCAGTTTCTTCCTAGCATCGATGGACTTTACATTTTGGCATGTTTTTGCAATGGCTGGTACTGGTTGTTCCTTTCCATGTTGAGTGCTTCCTTTAGGGTCTCTTGTAAGGCAGGCCTAGTGGTGACAAAATCTCTAAGCATTTGCTTATCTGTAAAGGATTTTATTTCTCCTTCACTTATGAAACTTAGTTTGGCTGGATATGAAATTCTGGGTTGAAAATTCTTTTCTTTAAGAATGTTGAATATTGGCCCCTACTCTCTTCTGGCTTGTAGAGTTTCTGCCGAGAGATCTTCTGTTAGTCTGATGGGCTTGCCTTTGTGGGTAACCCGACCTTTCTCTCTGGCTGCCCTTAAGATTTTTTCCTTCATTTCAACTTTGGTGAATCTGGCAATTATGTGTCTTGGAGTTGCTCTTCTCGAGGAGTATCTTTGTGGCGTTCTCTGTATTTCCTGGATTTGAATGTTGGCCTGCCCTACTAGGTTGGGGAAGTTCTCCTGGATGATATCCTGAAGAGTGTTTTCCAACTTGGTTCCATTTTCCCCCTCACTTTCAGGCACCCCAATCAGACGTAGATTTGGTCTTTTTACATAATCCCATACTTCTTGCAGGCTTTGTTCATTTCTTTTTCTTCTTTTTTCTTTTGGTTTCTCTTCTTGCTTCATTTCATTCATTTGATCCTCAATCGCTGATACTCTTTCTTCCAGTTGATCGAGTTGGTTACTGAAGCTTGTGCATTTGTCACGTATTTCTCGTGTCATGGTTTTCATCTCTTTCATTTCGTTTAGGACCTTCTCTGCATTAATTACTCTAGCCATCAATTCTTCCACTTTTTTTTCAAGATTTTTAGTTTCTTTGCGCTGGGTACGTAATTCCTCCTTTAGCTCTGAGAAGTTTGATGGACTGAAGCCTTCTTCTCTCATCTTGTCGAAGTCATTCTCCGTCCAGCTTTGATCCGTTGGTGGTGATGAGCTGCGCTCCTTTGCCAGGGGAGATGCGCTCTTATTTTTTGAATTTCCAGCTTTTCTGCCCTCCTTTTTCCCCATCTTTGTGGTTTTATCTGCCTCTGGTCTTTGATGATGGTGACGTACTGATGGGGTTTTGGTGTAGGTGTCCTTCCTGTTTGATAGTTTTCCTTCTAACAGTCAGGACCCTCAGCTGTAGGTCTGTTGGAGATTGCTTGAGGTCCCCTCCAGACCCTGTTTGCCTGGGTGTCAGGAGCAGAGGCTGCAGAAGATAGAATATTTCTGAACAGCGAGTGTACCTGTCTGATTCTTGCTTTTGAGGCTTCCTCTCAGGGATGTACTCCACCCTGTGAGGTGTGGGGTGTCAGACTGCCCCTAGTGGGGGATGTCTCCCAGTTAGGCTACTCAGGGTTCAGGGACCCACTTGAGCAGGCAGTCTGTCCCTTCTCAGATCTCAACCTCCGTGTTGGGAGATCCACTGCTCTCTTCAAAGCTGTCAGACAGAGTCGTTTGTGTCTGCAGAGGTTTCTGCTGCTTTTGTTGTTATCTGTGCCCTGTCCCCAGAGGTGGAGTCTACAGAGACAGGCAGGTTTCCTTGAGCTGCTGTGAGCTCCACCCAGTTGGAGCTTCCCAGCGGCTTTGTTTACCTACTTAAGCCTCAGCAATGGCAGGCGCCCCTCCCCCAGTCTGGCTGCTGCCTTGCCGGTAGATCACAGACTGCTGTGCTAGCAATGAGGGAGGCTCCGTGGGTGTGGGACCCTCCCGGCCAGGTGTGGGATATGATCTCCAGGTGTGCCTGTTTGCTTAAAGCGCATATTGGGGTGGGAGTTACCCGATATTCCAGGTGTTGTGTGTCTCAGTTCCCCTGGCTAGGAAAAGGGATTCCCTTTCCCCTTGTGCTTCCCAGGTGAGGGGATGCCTCACCCTGCTTCAGCTCTCGCTGGTGGGGCTGCAGCAGCTGACCAGCACCGATTGACCGGCACTCCCTAGTGAGATGAACCCAGTACCTCAGTTGAAAATGCAGAAATCACCGGTCTTCTGTGTCGCTCGCTCTGGGAGTTGGAAACTGGAGCTGTTCCTATTCGGCCATCTTGCTCCCTCACGGCTTTTATTATCTTGAGGTATGTTCCTTCTACACCGTTTGAGAATTTTTTTTTTATAAATGAATGTTGAATTTTATCAAAGCTTTTTCAGCATTAATTGAAGTGATCATACAGTTTTTATCATTCTGTTGATATGATGTATCTTATTGCTTAATATGTTTATGTTGAACCATCCTTGCATCTCAGGGACAAATCCTGCTTGGTTATCATAAATGATCTTTCTAATTTAGTGTTGAATTCAGTCTGCTAGTGTTTTGTTGAGGATTATTGCATCAATATTCATTAAATGTATTGACCTGTAGCTTTCTTTTTTTGATGTGTCTTTGTCTGGGTTTGGTATCAGAGTAATACTGCCCTTGTAAAATGAGTTTGGAAGTATTCCCTCTTCTATTCTTTGGAATAGTTTAAATAGGATTGGTAGTAGGTCTTTAAATATTTGGTGGAATTCAGTAGGGAAGTCATTGGGTCCCAGGCTTTTCTTTACTGGGAGACTTTTTATTATAGCTTAGATCTTGTTACTTGTTATTGATCTGTTTAGGTTTTGGATCCGTTCATGGTTCAATGTTGGTAGGTTGTATTTATCTAGGATTTTTTTTTTCATTTATTTTAGATTTTCTAATTTTTTGGAATATAGTTGCTCAGAGTGGCCGCTAATAATCCTTTGCATTTCTGTGCTATCAGTTGTAATGTATCCTTTTTTTAATCTCTGATTTATTTATTTGGGTCTTGTCCCATTGTTTTCTTTGTAGTGTAACTAACTTAAGGGTTGTCAATTTTGTTTATCTTTTCAAAAACCCAACTTTTTGTTCTGTTGGTCTTTTGTATTGTTTTTTCATTTCAATTTTATTTATTTCTGCTATCATCTTTAGTATTTATTTTCATATGGCAATTTGGGATTTGGTTTGCTGTTGCTTTTCTAGTTCTTTAAAATGCATCTTTGGATTGTTTGAGTTTCTCCTCTTTTTTGATGTGGGCATGTATTAGTCTGTTCTCATGCTGCTAATAAAGACATACCCAAGGTTTCATTGACTGACAGTTCCACATGTCTGGGGAGGCCTCACAATCACAGTGGAAGGCAAATGAGGAGCAAAGTCATGTCTTACATGGCAGCAGACATGAGTGCATGTGCAGAGGAAATCATCAGATACCATGAGACTTATTCACTATCACAAGAATAGCATGGGAAAGACCCATCCCCATGATTCAGTTACCTCTCACTGGGTCCCTCCTATGACACACAGGAATTATGGGAGCTATAATGCAAGATGAGATTTGGGTGGGGACACGGCCAAACCATATAGGGCACTTGTAGCTATGTACTTCCCTCTTAGTGCTGCTTTTCCTATGTCCCACAGGCTTTGGTAGGTTGCGTAAACAAACAGATAACAAAGCAAAAAGAAAAGTGATAAAAACTGTATGCCTTAATTTCATCCCCTCACTTTTTTACTTTCTGTTTGTTTCTATTTATGTCATATTGTATTGACTATGCCTTGAAAAGCTGATGTAGTTATTATTTTTTATTGGTTCATCATTTAGTCTTTCTACTTAGAATAAGAGTAGTTTACACACCATAGTTACAGAGTTATCATATTCTGTGTTTTTCTGCATGCTTACTATTACTGGTAAGTTTTGTTCCTTCAGGTGATTACTTCTTGGTCATTGGTCATTAACATCCTTTTCTTTCTGATTGAAGTACAGCCTTTGGAATTTCTTGTAGAACAGGCATGATGTTGATGAAATCGCTCAGTTTTTGTTTGTCTGCAAAAGTCTTTATTTCTCTGTCATGTTTGAAATATACTTTTGCCAGATACACTATTCTAGGGTAACTGTTTTTTTCCTTTATTACTCGAAATATGTGACTGTAGTCTCTCCTGGCTGGTAAGGTTTCCACTGAAAAGTCTGCTGCCGGATGTGTTGGGAACTCCATTATATGTTATTTGTTTCATTGTCTTGCTGCTGTTAGGATCCTTTGCTTATCTTTGATAATTGGGAGTTTGATTATTAAATTCCTCCTTTGGTTAAATCTGCTTGATATTCTACAACTTTCTTGTACTTGAATATTGATATCTTTCTTCAGGATTGAGAATTTATCTGTTATTACTTTGAATAAACTTTCTACCTGTATCTGTCTCTCTCACTGCCACCTCTTTAAGGCCAATAAATTTTACATTTGCCCTTTTGAAGTTATTTTATAGATTTTGGAGGCATACATTTTTCTTTAATTCTTTTTGGTTTTGTTTCCTCTTACTGTGTGTTTTCAAATAGGTTGTCTTCAAGCTCACTAGTTCTTTCTTTTGCTTCATCAATTACACTATTTAAAGACTCTGATGCATTCTTTAGTATGCCAATTACATTTTTTAGCTCCAAAATTTCTGCTTCGTTTTTTAAAAATTATCTCAATCTTTAATTATCTTGATCTCATTGTTAAATTTGTTGGATAGAATTCTTAATTCATTCTCTGTGTTATCTTGAATTTCTTTGAGTTTCCTTAACATAACCATTGTGAATTCTGATTCACAACACAAAAACAGACATGTGTCTGAAAGGTCACATGTCTGTTTTTCCCCAGAATGTGTCACTGGTGCCTTATTTAGTTTATTTTGTGAGGTCATGTTTTCCTGGATTTTCTTTATACTTGTAGATGTTTATCTGTGTCTGGGCATTGAAGAGTTAGGGATTTATTTTAGTCTTTGCAGTCTGGGCTTATTTGTACCTGTCCTTCCTGGGAAGGCTTTTCAGATATTCTAAAGGACTTGTGTGTTGTGATCTAAGCTGTAACTGCATTAGGGTGGCAGCCAAATCCCAGTAGCACCATGGTTCCTGCAAATTCATAGAGGTACTGCCTTGATAATCTTGGTGAAGATCCAGGAGAATTCTCTGGATTACCAGCAGAGACTCTTATTCTCTTCTCTACTTTCTTTCAAGCAATTGGAGTCTCTTTGTTCTGAGACATCTGAAGCTTGGGATACAGTGACACAAGCACCCCTGGCTATCTATTGGATAGTACAGAGTACTATTTTGCCATAAAAGTAAGACAGGCCATTTCCCAAAACTGTGTTACCATATTGATGTGTATGTGTGTGTTTGTGTGCTGACAGAAATGCTGTCACCATTGAATACTGTCAAACTTTCGGCTGTTACAAAGATCCATAGAAAAACACTCACTCTTTGGTGTTCCTTTTGTCTCACAGAATGATACAAGCTGAGGGTCAGGTGGAATACAACTCAGGTGTAGGGAATCATCACACTGCAGAGGAATCCTGGACAAAATGTGCTGCCATTTTATGGCTCCATGGAGCTGGGGGGAAGATAGATGGAAGGATTAGGAGTAGAAAAGTAACGAGTCAAAATGGGAAAAAATGCACCAGCCATGGGCCCCCAATAATGACATCTTGGTGGAGGCACCCGGCAAGTGCTTCAGCCAAGGCCCTAATAAGGAGACGTCTCTCCTTTTCCCCTTTATCTTACTGAGTTAATTTCAGCTTGTTCTTTCAAGATTTATTTCTACCTCTGTTTGTCATCCAGATTATCAATTATTTTTACTATTGAGAATGCCCAATTATTTTGTTATTTTTTATTTAGCTACCAAAAATACCTTATTTTTTTAATTTATAGAGTAATGTTAGCTTGTTCTATGGTCGTTTTGTAGGCCTCATGATATATGTGTTTTGTATGATTGTTTTCTCATTTCTAAATTAGGGAGCTATTTAGCTAGACTGAGTGTTTGCCCCCACCAAAAAAAAAAAAAGGGACGTAGAGTTTTCTTTGATCTCTCTGAGTGTTTTAGTTGGATAGTCGGTTAGTGTGTATAACTCCTTGCCTAATTTTTAGTTACAAGCTTTTCTCCAATGTAAATTTACTGAGGAATGCTCTGAATTGGTGCTTAAGATGAAAAACTAAAATGCCCATTACTTAGTGCTACCAGAGCGCTTTCTTTTTCCACTTCCATCTTCAATATTTGATTGTGAGGATTACGCTAGCCAAGATCCAATGTATCACTGACGGAACCCCTTCCCTACTTTTTGCTTAGTTGCTTTATGATATTACAATGTAATTGTACAAAGTAAGTAATTAGTGTAGGGTTATATTGTACTCTTGCTGCCTCAAAGGGTAGCACACAGTACTACCTGTACTACTTGTATATACTACCAGTACATATGACGGCTGCTCATATTTCTTGTGTATAAAGCTCTACATTTAATCTGAAAAAAAAATAAGGCAAAAGATAGGAGAGTAATGAAAAATGTTCTTAATTTCAGATGAGGCAATCAGATGTAAAACACTGATAATTAACTTCAATCCAATTCTTTACCCAGCCCTAGAGTTAGGAGAATATCTTCCTAACTTTGGCAATAGGTTGACTCTGTTCTAATTTTCAGTGTTGTGTGTTTAAATATTTTTCTTTGCTTTCATATATATTGTACACGAAATTGAAGGAAGCAACTTTTGAGGCTGCCACCTAGAGGAAGCTTTTTTTGAGAAGGAGATGGTGTATTCAGAACTGACATCAGACTTGTATATTGTGACTATAATATGTGCTTGAAAGAAGAATGTCACAGATCAGAGGAGAAAACAGAGGCAGATTACTGCAGGTCTTGTAGGTCAGGGTGAGGACTTGGGATTTTTTTTTCCCAGCTTTCCATGTCAGTACTTTCATTTATTTCTTTTTTCAGTTGTTTTTTTAAATGTTATTTTTCCAGAAGTTATTGGGGGTACAGGGGATATTTGGTTACATGAGTAAATTTTCTAATGGTGATTTGTGAGATCCTGGTGCACCCATCACCCAAGCAGTACACACTACACCATATTTGTAGTCTTCTATCCCTTGCCCCACTCCCACTCTTCCTCCCAAGTCCCCAAAGTCTACTGTATCATTCTTATGCCTTTGCATACTCATAGCTTAGCTCCCACATATCAGTGAGAACATATGATATTTGGTTTTCCATTCCTGAGTTACTTCACTTAGAATAATAGTCTCTAATCTCATCCAGGTCATTGCAAATGCTGTTAGTTCATTTCCTTTTTATGGCTGAGTAGTATTCCATGATATATATATATATATGTGTTACCATATTGGTGTGTATGTGTGTGTTTGTGTGCAGAAATGCTGTCACCATATAGATAGATAGATAGATAGATAGATAGATAGATAGATAGATAGATTCCACAGTTTCTTTATCCACTCACTGATTGTTGGGCATTGGGGTTGGTTCTATGATTTTGCTATTGTGAATTGTGCTGCTATAAACATGTGTGTGCAAATATCCTTTTCAAATAGTGACTTTTTTCCTCTGGGTAGATATCCAGTAGTAGAATTACTGCATCAAATTTTAGTTCTACTTTTAGTTCTTTAAGGAATCTCCACAGTATTTTCAATAGTGGCTATACTAGTTTACATTCCTACCAGCAGTGTAGAAGTGTTCCCTGTTAACCGCATCCACGCTAATGTCTACTGTTTTTGAATTCTTTGGTTATGGCCATTCTTACAGGAGTAAGGTGGTATCGCATTGTGGTTTTGATTTGCATTTCCCGATTAGTGATGTTGAGCACTGTTCCATATGTTTGTTGGCCATTTTTATATCTTTTTTTCTTATTTTTGAGACACAGTCTTGCTCTGTTGCCCAGGCTGGATGGAGTGATCTCAGCTGACTGCAACCTCCACCTCCTGGGTTCAAGTGATTCTCTTGCCTCAGCCTCCTGAGTAGCTGGGATTACAGGTGCACACCACGACACCAGGCTATTTTTTGTATTTTTAGTAGAGATGGGGTTTCACCATATTGGTCAGGCTGGTCTCAAACTACTGACCTCATGATCCACCCTCTTTAGTCTCCCAAAGTGCTGGGATTACAGGCGTGAGCCACTGCATTGTATATCTTCTTTTGAGAATTGTCTATTCACATCCTTAGCCCACTTTTTGATGGGATTGTTTGTTTTTTCTTACTGATTTGTTTGAGTTTGTTGTAGAGTCTGGTTATTTGTCCTTTGTCAGATATACAGATCGTGAAGGTTTTCTCCTACTCTGTGGGTTGTCTATTTACTCTGCTGACAGTTCCTTTTGCTGTGCAAAAGCTGTTTAGTTTAATTAGGCCCCAGCTATTTACCTTTGTTTTTATTGCATTTGCTTTTGGGCTTTTGGTTATGAAATCCTTGCCTAAGCCAATGTCTACAAGGGTTTTTCCAATGTTATCTTCTAGAATTTTTATACCTTCAGGTTTTAGGTTGAAGTCCTTAATCCATTACGAGTTGATTTCTGTATAAGGTGAGAGACGAGGATCCAGTTTCATTCTCCTACATGTGGCTAGCCAATTATCCCAGAACCATTTGTTGAATAAGGTGTCCTTTTCCCACTTTATGTTTCTGTTTGCTTTGTCGAAGATCAGTTGGCTGTAAGTATTTGGGTTTATTTCTGGGTTCTCTATTTGGTTCCATTGGCCTATGTGCCTATTTTTATACCAGTACCACACTGTTTTGGTGACTGTGGCCTCAATAAACTAGAGAAACAAGAACAAACCAAACCCAAACCCAGCAGAAGAAAGGATATAACTAAGATCAGAGCACGACTAAATGAAATTGAAACAACAACAACAGTACAAAAGATAAATGAAACGAAAGGCTGGTTCTTTGAAAAGATAAATAAAATGGATAGACCATTAGTAAGATTAACCAAGAAAAGAAGAGAGAAAATCCAAATAACCTTACTGAGAAACGAAACAGGAAATACTGACACCACTGAAATACAAAAGATCATCCAAGGCTACTATGAACACCATTATGCACATAAACTAGAAAACCCAGAAGAGATGGATAAATTCCTAGAAAAAATACAACCTTCCTAGCTTAAATCAGGAACAATTAGATACCCTGAACAGACCAATTGCCAGCAGCTAGATTGAAACTGTAATTAAAAAATTACCAACAACAACAAAAAAAGCCCATGACTGGATGGATTCACAACAGAATTCTACTAGACATTCAAAGAAGAATTGGTATCAATCCTTGTGACCCGATTCCACAAGATAGAGAAAGAAGGAACCCTCCTCCCTAAGTCATTCAATGAAGCCAGCAACACCCTAATACCCAAACCAGTAAAGGACACAACTCAAAAAGGACTTGGGATTTTTATTGTCATTTTTATGGAAAGCCACTGGAATATCCTTAAGGTGAAGACTGACAAAAATCAGACTTACTTTTTTTTTTTTTTTTTTTTTTTTTTTTTTTTTTTTTTGAGACGGAGTCTCGCTCTGTAGCCCAGGCTAGAGTGCAGTGGCCGGATCTCAGCTCACTGCAAGCTCCGCCTCCCGGGTTCACGCCATTCTCCGGCCTCAGCCTCCCGAGTAGCTGGGACTACAGGCGCCCGCCACCTCGCCCGGCTAGTTTTTTGTATTTCTTAGTAGAGACGGGGTTTCACCGTGTTAGCCAGGATGGTCTCGATCTCCTGACCTCGTGATCCACCCGTCTCGGCCTCCCAAAGTGCTGGGATTACAGGCTTGAGCCACCGCGCCCGGCCAAAAATCAGACTTACTTTTTAACAGACGGTCCCGTTAGCTTCTGTAGGAGAATGGAACCTAAGGGAATGTCTAGGTGATCTCTTAACACAATCTCTTGCTGTACTATTCTAGGTAAGATATAAAAGACCAGTGTGTTAGCAGTGGAGATGAAGAGAAATAAACACATTTAAGTTATGCTTTGAAGGCATAATTTATAAACTTATTGAGATATTGTATGTGAGATGTGAAGAAACATAAGAAAGACTCAAGTTTTTGCCTTAAACTGCTAGAAGCATGGTCAAGTATGTGTACCAGACTGTAGCAGGTTTGTGTGCGCATGTGTGTGTTTCTGGGTAGTGGGGGGAAATGACTGGTTCTTTCATGAGCTTTGTTAAGTTTAAGACTCATGATAACATTGAGATGCCTGTTAGATATCAAAGTGGAGAGGGAAAATTGACTATCACATATATGTCTATTTTGTTCAAAGAAGCACTTTCGGATAGAGATATAAATTTGTGAGTTTTCAACAGATGAAAATTAAGGCAAAATTAAACCATAATCAACCCAAGGGAGTAAAACTTAGACTGCGTTAAGAATGTCTGCATTATTAAGTGATAGTAGATAACAATATGAAAACAATATTGTGGGCCAATAATTGATAGTGTTCCACATTATTTATCATATATAAAAACAAAAGTAAGAAATTCCAGATATATACATACTCCAAAAGTATACCTACCACACCTACTTTTACAAGAAAGCACTTAAAGTCATGCTTACAAGCTGTTGAGAATAAATCAAACTTCAGTATTCAGTAATAACTAACTTGTGGGTTTATATTCCTTTACCAGAAATGTGTTATAAAAAATCTGAAATATGGATGCAAATGTATGCACAAAGATGTTCATTGTAAAATTTGTGTAAATATGAAAATTACAATAAATGTTAGGAAAATATCCATATGGTGGAATACTAGGAAACCATGGAAAATGATGTTTATGAATAATTTGAATTACACAGGAAAATAATTATGAAACACAATTTAAAAAAAAAGCAGGATATCAAATTATAGGTGCAATATCATTTCTATCAATATGTGCAGAAAAAACATGCTGGAAGAAAAAAATGAATGTTATTGTTGTTTGCCTCTGGGAGGTAGAATTACTGTTTTTCAGTTTCATTGTTAGTTTTTTGCTCCATAAGATTTCTGAATCAGTATTACTTCTATGAATAGAAAGCTATATTATAAAGTTTTAAAACTTGAAAAGGCAGTGAAGAGTTTAAAGAAACATGTATTAATATGATAGAAGGCTAAGTATAAATATAGAATATAAGTATAATATATATTCCCCCAAAATATATACAAAAATAAGTGAATACATGTGCATGAACAAGCTTAAAGAGACACTCACCAAAAAATAAAATGATATAATGTGCATTAATAGGAGTTAGAGAATATTGTGAATTTCATGTTACTTGTGAATGGGAAAACAAACACTAAACTTCAGCAGTTCCTATTGAAACTCCCTTCAGTATTGCAATCTTATGAATGCAGAAATTAGTAGAAAGAAGGGAAACTCTAAATAGATCATAGGCAGTGAAAAGAAGAAAGAAGAACATAGTCCAAAAAAATCAATCTGAGAAAGAGAAGTTCAAGTCTAAGTGCCAAAATACTGAATAATGATCAGGGACTTAGCCCTTCATAGCACTGGCTAGAGCACGAGGCCTAAATTAGAGGGGTACTATAGGTAGTAGCCCCAGCATCACCGCTATTAGTTGAGGAGAGAGAGAGTGGTACCCCTTAGACATATGATAATAATGGAAAAGAGAGTGAGAAGAGAAAATTAAAGGTGCTGAAGAAACACTCACAAGATAAGCCAATTTATCCTTCTCCCCCATCACCAATGCCAACCATTAATGAAACTACATGTCACTTATATTGGCAGCAGAGAGCACTGTTGAAAAAGAAACCCTATCCACAAAATGCCTAGAAATAGGAAAATCAGAGCAATATCATACCAAGCTATAGAAAAAAAAGAAAAAAAAAAGAAAGCATTTCAGTTGTTAAAAATTTTCCTTAATATCCAGTATAAAGGAGAACAAACTATCATAAAACAATCTCAAATTAACCTAATTAGTCTTACACAAACAATCATATATATTTGTAAAAAGTACTGAAATACAAAAATTAAGAACACAAATAAATAGTAAATAAACACAAGAGTTGAATTTTAATGAGAGTTGACAGAGCTCAGGAAAGAAACTTTAAATAAAAAAGTAAGAAATAAAATAACATAAAAACAGAACTGAAGGATATAATTCAAGATGCCCAAGGGAGAGTAAAATTGAATGAAATTTTAATAACAGGCACTGAAAGGAAGAAAGAAACCATGAATATTCCAGCAATATTATTACTCAGTATATACTCAAAGGAGTATAAATCATTCTGTTATAAAGATACATGCACGTGTATGTTCATTGCAGCATTATTCACAATAGGAAAAGCATGGAATCAAACTAAATGCCCATCAGCGATAGACTGGATAAAGAAAATGTGATAAATATACACCATGGAATACTATGCAGCCATAAAAATAATGAGATCATATCCTTTATAGGGACATGGATGGAACTGGAGGCCATTATCCTCAGCAACCTAACACAGAAACAGGAAGCCAAATACTGCGTGTTTTCATTTCTAAGTGGGAGCTAAATGATGAGAACACATGGACACATAGAGGGACACACATGTACTGGGGCCTTTTGGAGAGTGGAGGTTGTGAGGAGGGAGAAGATCAGGAAAAATAACTAATGGGTACTAAGCGTAATACCTGGATGATGAAATAATCTAACAACAAACTCCCATGACACAAGATTACCTATGTAGCAAACCTGCACTTGTACCTCTGAACTTGAGTTTAAATAAGGTAACCATGAATATAAACATGACCAAAAAAAAAAAAAAAAGAGGAAAAGTAATAATGGCTGGAGAAAAAGTGGTTGAAATGACAGACATGCAAAGGAGTTCTACATGTATGCAACTGGGATATCTTAAGAGAATAATAGGCCGGGCAAGGTGGCTCATGCCTGTGATCCCAGCACTTTGGGAGGCCGAGGAGGGTGGATCACGAGGTCCGGAGATCAAGACCATCCTGGCTAACATAGTTGAAACACTGTCTCTACTAAAAGTACAAAAAATTAGCCGAGCGTGGTGATGGGCACCTGTAGTCCCAGCTACTCAGGAGGCTGAGGCAGGAGAATGGCATGAACCCGGGAGGCAGAGCTTGCAGTGAGCCGAGATCGTGCCACTGCACTCCAGCCTGGGCAACAGAGTGAGACTCCATCTCAAAAATAATAATAATAATAAAACAATAATAATGGAATGGAATGAAACTAACATTTATTTTTAAAATCCAGAAGTAATTTTCTAATAAAAATAAAATCCTTATATCAATATATTGAAAGAACCTATTATACACCTGGAAAAACTGAGCCAGGGCAATCACCCTGAAACATATTATAGTAAAAATTTTAGACTTTAAGGTGAAATGAAAAATTCTTAGGGCTTACAGGCAAAATGACCAAGTTATTTTTAAGAGTAAGAAAGTAATACAGGCACCAGATATCTCAACAGCACATCAGCCATAGAAAGGCAAGAGGGGAGAAAGGTTTTCAAGAAACTCAGAAAAAATAGACAACAAACTTCCATGGCACATGCTACCCATGTAACAAACCTGCACAATCTGCACATGTACCCCTGAACTTAAAATAAAAGTTAAAAAAGAATCGTTCATTAAATTTAGCATCTCAGGAGATAATCAAATTTGATCAGGGCAGGATATTTACATAGTATATACATTATATGTTGATTATAAAAGTAAAATCATGTTAATATGTACAAACTATATCATGCAGAATCTGGATAATCTCCTAACCATGTAATTAAAATCAACATTACCAGTAAAGTAAACATGAAGTAAATTGTGTGCCACAGAATGTAATACCTTAAGGATATGATATGGCTTATGTCATATTCCAGGCAAAAATATATAACCTGATTGTAATTTTGTAAATTACAAAGTAATTTACAAGTAAATTAAAATAAGCATGAGGTAAAAGTGATCCATAATGTTGAAGTGAGTAAATTCTCACTCTTTTAATATATGCTCTAAGAATTTGTAGGAGTTCTGGTTTACTTCAGTTTCTTGGTAACTTCCTGCTTAGCAAACTGAGGCATGTGTGGAACAGAAACAGTTTCTTGCTCCCATATTACTCAAACCCGTAATGTACAAATATTTTTGAAACTTCACTCAATTGGAATGTTTACATTCATCAGCAAAAGGGGAGACTTTGGTTACCACACTGTGCCTGTTGGAAATCAGTCTGAACAGCGTGATCCCACGATGTCCTGAGAAGCATCTCTTTACTACAAAACAGGCGATCTAAAACAGAAAGCACACACATCTACTATAAATATACAGATATGAATACTTCATATGTAGTTTGAAATTTCTGCCTTTAATAAGGATAAAAATATATATATATACACACACACATACATACACACACATACACAGAAACATAAAATATGACTCCATAATTGTAAACATTCTAGCAATGTAACATTTGAAACCCAATATGTGCATTTTTTGTTTTTCATCAAGAGGCATTTATTGAGCCTTTATTATATGTGTTAGATGCACTGATAGTTTCTGAATATTCTAGCCTTGAATGATTTCTCTTCATTTCTAATCTAGTTCGATGCCACATGTGTAGCAACTGAAGCAGTTCTTCACCAACAGGACTACTTAAGTTTATCTTCCATACAATCTGTCAAACATGTGACCTTATTTTTATTAAATACAAATCTGACCATGCTATACCCTGTTTTAAATTTGTAATACTTCCCTTGATCTGAAGGATAAAGCCAGCTATCTCAGCATAATTCACATTTCTCTCTCCAAAACTTCCTTCAGTTGATGCAGTGCTTTCTGCTTTTGGAGCAAATCATATCGTTATATACTTTTTCTTAAGCCAATCCTCTTTCTTGGGGTTATTTTCCTTGTGCTTCTAAGGAACATCAAAATGTTCCTTTCTTCACCCAACAATATTAAGAACTCCTAGATCTGAGCTTTCTTGGCTCATAGGACTGCCCACATTTATTTCTATGTATCCTGTTTTCTCCTAGCTGTAGGTATAGTATAGGCACCATCTCTTATCCCAGTGCTCTTTTGGAATGTTTGGATCCTACTATAGTTTTAATAATTGTTAGCCAAATGGAAAAATTATGTTTAGCATAACTATATAACTAAGTCAACTAGTGAAGAAAATAAAGTGTTAGGAGAATGGTATATAAAAGAAAAATTCCCCAAAGACTTGAGAAGCAAGAGTACATATTGCACAAATATTCTGAATCCATGTACTGCCCACTGAAATGTTTCAAATTGTACCTAATGATACTCCAGTAACAACACCCAAGATGATTTTTGAAAACATTAAAGATGTTGGAGAGAATTAGACATCTGGCTTGAAATAATTCCAGTGAGACACGGACAAGCAATCACTTTCAAGTAAAAATGTTTATGCAGCACAGCAGAATTATCAAATACCCTACCTACTGCCAAAGAAGAGCTACAGCCAAATATTAAGTAACGTGAAAGAAAAAAGGAGCCACAATTCTCTCAATAGGATATAAAGAATAGGTTGTGTTTCAGACATGTACTTGGGCACAAACGATGCATGCATTCAATCGTATTATCTTTCACACAAAACAGGTAGAGAAAATGGGCAGAACATACAATTTTGCATCTCAAAAATTTAACTCATAATAATGCGTTCTTATTCTTGAATAATTATTTGATGTGAATCAAGGGCAATATAAAAAGTAAGAATTTACTTATAAAGTGTGTAACATTTTTATTTACATTTTTTTCATTTTTTTTCTTGTAAGTAGGTCTACATAAATACTTCAAGTGATTCAGTTATTAAAAGTACTTAAGACTATGAGCAGCCTAAGGATTACTTTTCATGGCATAGCTTCCCTTATTTGCATACATAATGACACCTACCTTTAGCAAAGAGGCTTTTGAGAGGTAAGGAGTGGATAATGTACAGAATTTATAAACATTAACAGTATATCTTTATCCTCTCTTAGCCTCCTGCCTCTACACTATGAAATTTAAGTCATGATTCCTTTCAAACCATATTATAAACAATCTAAATTTCTTTTACTACATTTTAATCTCATTTTCTTCAAAAGTCAGGAATTTCTTCCTGATGCCAGTTGAGAATTTGAAGGACTCATCATGTAAAAACATATTTTTTATAATATTTAGAAAAGCTCCAGTGGTATAAACATTACCATTTATACCAAACTCCCACTGCATCAATAGATTTTTAAAATGTTGTCTTTGTAGATCAAATCTAACATTTTATGTGCCAAAATATTTCTCATCAACTAAAGAACATTTTGTAAAGATAAAGACATGAATACTGACAGATTCAGCATTTATTATCAGTGACTGAAAGATAGTGAAGCAGGAGAACACATGTGTCCCAAATGTTCTGCTGGACCAGGTTGAAGAATAGAATCCAATCAGGGAAAGGTGATTCTAACATCTCTGCAACAGAATTTTACCTACGTGGATCAATCTTTCTGGCTCAAAAAGAGTTTCTGGACTTTGATATTATGGTAGAATTATGACTTGTTTTATTTGATTAATCATACGAACAGTAACCCAACCACTTCTATGAGTTATAATCCAAATTCTTCAGGGAATAATAATAATAGTGATAACAATATTAAGCTTAACAGCAATATTAAACATTTATTGAGCAATTACCTTATGTTGATATTCTTTTAAAGGTTTTGCATATATTATCTCACAACTGCTTCATGAAGTGGAAAGTATCTATATTTTACACATGAGGAAACAGTATAGGATGATTACTTTTCCAAGAGCTACAGAAAGAAGACGAAATAGGATATGATTCAAAGCGTAATACCCAGGGTTTGAACTCTTAGGCTCCATTTTCTGTTGCTGCTGGAAACGAAGAGCTGGAGAGTGTAGGACAAATAGAATCATCAGCTGTTTATAGGACATAGAAAATTTGACTTAATTTACTAAATGGTGAGTTTGAACCAGAGTCTAGATAAACCTAATGAGGTCAAAGTGCAGCCAGAAAAATGTTAACATAATCCAGAAAGGCAGTGGGAAGGTAGGATTTTTAGACAAATTCAGAACCACTTGTGAAATACTGAGGTATCAAAGGTCAGAAATCTAAGAAATCTTGGCAGTCTGAAAGGATTTGGCAGATAGCAAAGGCTATAAGTCATATCTGTTCACTGTCCAAGATGGTTGGGTGAACTGAAGGCATTCAGTCATTCGGAAGCTGAAAATGTAGAAAATGTTGACACCAGCCATTATGGGAGCCTAATTCTTGATCAGTTAGTATTAATCCTTTATACTTATGCACGTTTAGAAAGACGTCTTAAGAACCTTGGAGCAATTTCTACTTATCCTCTTACAGAGGGAGAGTCTGAAGCACATAGATGTGCGCTCAGTCTGCCTATGTTATTTACTCTAAAATGACACTGTCCTTGCCATTAAAGTATTTATTCAGTCTTTTGTGAGATAATCATATACTTAGAATAAAAGGAATGTAATGCTGACAGCTGAAATGTATTGCATGCTCAATATGTGTCAGGCATTATATTAAGTACACTCTAATTGATGGTAAGTTACACGTGTGAGAAGTATGCACTAAGTATTTGGTGATAGTGCAGAAGAGATAGTGAGCACAGAACTTGGGCAGTAATGGCAGGATTCATGAGAACGACGCACACTGGAAGATAATTCTCCATGGGCTTAATTCATTTCTCATGTTCTATGAGCAGAAGCACTGTTTATACAAACAAGTTTTGTTTAGGACTTTACAAGGATGTTTACATATTCAACAGTCATGGAAGATAGAAATAATGTATCCTTCCATGCAGAACAAATCTGTCCAATAGATAAGGATAATGCTTCTCTCTAGGGTAATGTTTGGGCAGGTTTGCTTGCTTCCATTATAGAAGACACAAGTCTCCTAATATGGCATTCTTTGGCTGTGACACAAACCCTCTGCGGCCGGGCGTGGCAGCTCACGCCTGTAATCCCAGCGCTTTGGGAGGCCGAGGCGGGCGGATCACAAGGTCAGGAGATGGAGGCCATCCTGGCTAACACGGTGAAACCCTGTCTCTATTAAAAATACAAAAAAATTAGCCAGGCATGGTGGTGGACGCCTGTAGTCCCAGCTACTCGGGATGCTGAGGCAGGAGAATGGCGTGAACCAGGGAGGCGGAGCTTGCAGTGAGCCGAGATGGCCCACTGCACTCCAGCCTGGGCGACAGAGCGAGACTCCGTCTCAAAAAAAAAAAAAACCCTCTCTGCATATATAATATCCAACTGGATTGCTTCTTGCTGCCTCCATAGGACTCTGGGACAAGGAGAACGAATACACACCTGAAGCTCATAATGTTTGCATACAATCAGTAAGAAAGTCTTTTGTCTCTGATACGAGAGTCTTGTGTCTTCTGCCAACACCCATAAAACTGTCATAGGCTAACTTGGCTTTCAAGTAGGGAAAATTCTCAGATAGTTTACAGTTCTCGACAATGAGTAAAGAAGGGATAAAACACAAAATCAGAAATACTTGAGAAGGCATCTCAAACTAAAACAAAAATACATGAATGGATTCAGGAACAAAGAACAGACCA
Source organism: Theropithecus gelada (assembly GCF_003255815.1). Taxonomy (NCBI): domain Eukaryota; kingdom Metazoa; phylum Chordata; class Mammalia; order Primates; family Cercopithecidae; genus Theropithecus; species Theropithecus gelada. Next base: position 55,017,004 of record NC_037681.1, read on the forward strand.
GTTTGATTAGACTTAAATATTTGAGAATGAAACTAATGGAAACAAAGGATGGAAAGAAAAGTTGGGCTTATATTAGATGTTATAAGACTTAGAGGGATAAGTAATTTGGAATTTAATCTAGGAGAATCTGAAGAGCCATTGTTAAAAATTGAATGTTTATGTTTCTCCAAATTCATATGTTCAAATCCTAACCTCCAGTGTGATAGCTTAGGAAGTGGGGCGTTTGGGATGTAATTAGGTCATGAGAGTAGTACCCTCATGATGGGTGTAGTGCCCTCATATAAAAGACTTGAAAGAGCTCTCCTGCTCTGCTCTCTGCAATGTGAGGACAAACCTCATCAACCCTGAAGGGGTCCTCACCAAAACGGGACTATGCTGGCACCTTGATCATGGACACCCAGACCCCAGACCTGTGAACAATAAATTTCACAGTTTGCTGTTTACAACGCACCAGTCTATGGTAATTTGTTATAGCATCTTGAACTAACTAAGATAGCCATCAAAAGTTTCAGAGCAAAGGGATTCTTTTTCTGTCTCTGATCTCTCTTCAAAGGCCATATCTGGTACCTTGATTTTACCTATCCGCTTTAGGCAGATCCTTCTCACAATATGCAGAATTTATCGTTTATACACACAACAATAATCATATATTTTCAAACTTTTATAGACAAATTATTATTCACACATAATTAACATTATATGTGATTATAATGCCAAAATAGAGATTTCCACCATTAATTTACTACCAATATTCAGGTGAGAGAAACATTTCATTACCTTTTCCAAATAAATATGACAGAGATGTCTACATTAATTTTGGCTATAATAAAGTATAGTTTATTACTAAGTTGGATTTACAAAGGAACAAAATTGTTTTTGTTATTCCTATGAGAATGCTGTTTATATGATATATTGGAAATGTGTTCAATTTTTCCTGCTCTTACACATCCCCCAAATAGTTAAATATAGACCCTAGGATTTAAATGTGAGTAAAGTTCAATGTTGGGACATGCTTGCATTTATTTATCATTTTAGATTTTGGTGTATCACATAAATTATCTTTTGAAATGCCTTTCATTTCAAAATTGTTCTCACAAGCCTATAGTTAACCAGGCTCATCTATTCACTGTAGAATAAAAAAGAAAGGAAAAAAAACTTGATCTCATCAACTGTGAAGAACATTTCATACTTTATAATATTATATTTAGAAGGTGATTAATAACAGGTATTAAGAAAGAATTTTTATTAAAACACTAGCAATCAATATATCCTAGTACAGTACTTGTAATCACATTTTAAGCCATGAAAGTTCTTCTACTGCCCTAGGAAGAGCCATAATTTCCAAATAGAAAAAATAAATTCTCTTCACCCAACATTTGATTAAGGGAATGAGCTCTGGAGGACCCTTCGAACATTTCTCCGTTCAGAAATCAAATGCCATTTTAAGAATGATATTTGTATTTGACCAATGAGTTGGGTAAAGAGCACTACTTTTTGACTCCATCACAAAGTAAGGCACTTTGAAGCTTCTTTCTAAAAAAAGGAATGTTATTTCTGCTCAAAAGTGAAGGTATAATAAATCATCATGGCTCTCAACTCACATATAAACATTAAAGCTAATTTGTCTCAATGATTGGCTCATTTATTTTGTTCAAGGATACAGAGGGAGGATCGTTTGTGTTTATCACTTACAATATGTAATAAGCTATTTATATCACTAAAGCATTATATATACGTATGAAGTCCTGATACTCTAGCATAGAGATGACAAATAAATGACAATGGGCTACTGCTCTCACATTCCATGCCTATGGTAGATATTATTCACTGTAGTCTTTCCCACCAAATTCAGAAATAGCTTCAGATTTCTTCACAAGACAATTCTCTGGCCAAATACTGCCAAACAATGAAAGTTAGCTCAGGAATCAAATGTGCATTATTGCTCTAATAATATAATACATGTGCTTTTTAAGCCACATGTTAATTCTGGCTGAGGATGAAATCCCCGCCCAAGTAATAATTCATGGGCCATCTTTAGTTGAATCCATTGTACGCTTGGCTCATTTATTTGTTCATTTAGCATTGGCTGTAAAATGATTATTACCAGGCACTGGTTGAAAATCCATTGAATTTTATATATCTGGAGCTGAAAGACCCCCAAGACATTATCTATCTATGCTGCCTTATATTATGCATGAGAAAGTTCGAAGGCATATAGTGAGACATTTACCAAAATTCTGCAACCAGCACATGGCATAGCCAAATTCTAGAACCTAGGACATGTGAAGAATTTATTTCACTAACCTCTAGTTCAGGCCGCACTTTTGTACCTTAACAAAATGCAAAGAACAAATCTGAATAGCTGATTGGCATTGGGATTTAATAAACAAGAATTTGAATACTTGGGCTGGTTGATAATAATTACAAAGATTCTTAAATACAGTTACTTAAGTTGTAGCTGTGGCAGTTTCTCATGTGTATAATGAGAGTAATATAAATATCTAATAGGATTATTGTGAGGATTAAATGACTTAATATATGTAAAGTGTTTAATTATGACATATGAGGAACTCTTATATTTTCTATTATATTATTTTTATTTAAAATTCTAGTCTTAAAAATGCCACCATAGACTGGGTGCAGTGGCTCACACCTGTAATCCTAGAACTTGGGAGGCTGAGGCAGGTAGATCACTTGAGGTCAGGAGTTCGAGACCAGCCTGGCCAATATGGTGAAATCCTGTCTCTATTAAAAATACAAAAATCAGCCTGGTGTGGTGGCATACGTCTGTAATCCCAGATACTCAGGAGGCTGAGGCAGAAGAATCGCTTGAATCCAGAAGGCAGAGGTTGCAGAGAGTCGAGATCGTGCCACTGCACTCCAGCCTGGGTGACAGAGTAAGGCACTGTCTCGAAAACAAAACAAAACAAAAGCCACCATTACCAGTCGTATACGTAAATTCTCACAATCCTTAATGAACTTGTCATCCACATTTTATAAAATCTTTTAGTACACAGAATGTATTAGCGCGTTTAACAAACCATTTAACAAACTTCAAATAACTTTTAAATCAAAACTGAAATAGGGCCGGGCGTGGTGGCTCACGCCTGTAATCCCAGCACTTTAGGAGGCCAAAGTGGGCTGATCATGAGATCAGGAGATTGAGACCATCCTGGCTAACACAGTGAAACCCCATCTCTACTAAAATACAAAAAAAAAGTTAGCCGGGCATGGTAGCGGGTGCCTGTAATCCCAGCTGCTGGGGAGGCTGAGGCAGGAGAATGGCGTGAACCCGGGAGGCAGAGCTTGCAGTGAGCCAAGATGGCGCCACTGCACTCCAGCCTGGGTGACAGATGGAGACTCCGTCTCAAAAAAAAAAAAAAAAACTGAAATAGAAGAATATGAGCACATGGATGGGTGGAGGATGCACACACATATTCATGCACACGCATATACCCAAGACACTTTTGCATGCAAACCTAGACTTAAACAAAGTAAACAGAATGTATCAATGTTTTCAGAAGAATGAATAAGATAAATCTTAGGGATATAAATTTAGGCAAAAATTACAAAATCTCCTAATCTATGATACTGTGGTAATAAATTAAGGTGAAAAAATTATATGGTCATCTCCTTAGGTACATAAATAATTTAATATCTATTCTTAATCAAAACACAAGCAAGGCTATATAACCAAAATAGAAATATAAGAAAACCTAAAATTTCATAAAACTCATTTATAAGAAACCTAAGACAAACATTACTGGTGTTATATATTTTTGGTTAAATCCAGATGCAATATAAGGATACCTACTATCATTACCACTATTTGAATTATATTTAATGCTCAAACTCAGGGTTTTTTAACTTTGTCACACTAATATTTTAGACCAGATAATTATTTGTTGTGAGAGACTGTCTGATAATGCCAAATGTTGATAAGTAGTGCAAACTGTACCCAGTTTATAACTTCTGCTTTAATTAATGAGAAAAGATAAGGAAAAAAAATACAAAGTACACATACTGGAAAAGAATAAAAGCTGTTTTCAGATAATATGATTGATATAACCAATTAAAATGAAAGACAGAAAAAATTATTATCCTGAGAAAAACCATAAAATGTTTGAAAGTTTACTTGAGAAAAAATCTTCGCTGCGATAAAAATTATAAATCTTTAGTACAAAAAATTTCTGATTGAGCAGAGGAAAAGTTCATGTACATGAATAAGAAAAGTCGATACTATACAGATAACAGTTTCACTCAATTAATTTATAAAATCAAAGCAAATCTAATAAACATATTGACATACACATAAAATAAATTTGTAAGTTATAGCTAAGAACATTTTTAGCAACAACGATAGTGGACAATTTACCCTACTAGATATCAGAATATTCTATAAAGCTATATTAAATACATCAATATAAATTTGGCCTCAATTCATGCTGCAACATCAATAAATTCTGAAAACATGCTGAGTTACAAATACAAATACAAAAGGCCACACACTATAAAATTTTATTTATGTGAAAAGTCCAGTATAGCATGCTGATATAGACATAAGATAATATTAATGGTAGACATGGTGTGAGGGTAGAAGGGAATTGGGAATGCTTGCTAATATGTTTGCGTTTCTTTTTAGAGTGATTAAAGTGTTCTGGTATTAGATAGGATGATGGTTGCACAACCCTGTGAATACACTGGAAACTAGTGAATTGCATAATTTAAAGGAGGAATTTTATGGTATATAAATTATATTGCAATAAAGCTTCAAAAATATGAAATTGACCCATAAATAGACAAATTGATGATCAAATATGTCCAATAATCTAATAAATATGTACATATCATGTTTATGTTTTATATCACACAAATTACATATATTTTTATTATGTGGGAATTATTTAGTATATGTAGAGAGAAAGGGATATAAATAACAGTATTGGTAATTTCGATCCATGAGGGCAAATGTGAACTATCAACAAATTATGTTGTGATATTTGATTCTCTCAGGAAAAAGAAAAAACTGCTTGCTTACCTCTCATCATGCACAAGTAAAAGTTCATATTAGATCAAAAGATAAACATTCTAAAACAACATTTAACTCATTAGAAAAACATAAATGTAAGTAAGCTTCTATAGCAAGAAAGAGTAAGGCTTTCTTACCCAAGTCATAAAATAAAAAAAGCATAATAAAAAGTAAAAAGTTGAAAGCTTCAAAATTTAAAATTCTGTAAAAAAATTTAAATAATGAAAAGACAAAACACTAGAGAATTATTTGCAATCTGAAAAATAGATTACACAGTAGCAAATAAAAATGCTATAAAAACTTACATATTGACTTAAAAACCTGGAGAAAAGTGTGAAAGATATTAAACATGGCACAAAAAAAAATTAAAGTTAGCAATAATTATTAAATTTGCCTAATGTAAATAGTAACCAAGAAAATGCAAGCTATGCCAATGAAATAATTTCATTCATAAGTGTAGCAGAAAAGTGAAAAATCTAGTATAAGTAATTTGTGTTGGAAACTTTCATATACTGTAAGTCATTGTGTACAGCCTTTTGATAAAATATTAGAATTACTAGAAAATAAATAGGTAAACAGATATATATGTATAAATATTGGGAGCATAGGCCATTCTAACTCATACAGAAATATATTTAAACACTTTTTCCAGGAAGTATGTAATTGTATACATTGTAATATTATTCAAAATACTGAAAGATTGAGAAGCAAGCTGTGGTACACTGTGTTTTTTTAAGATGTCTGTAACAATATTTCTCATTCCACATGATTTTACAGAAACATACTACTCTTTCTCTAAATATATAATCTATCTCCCTTCCCCTTAAACTTTTTACTGGGGTTTGTGACTTCTTCAAATAATGGAATCCTGTGGACGCTATATGAATCAGGTGGGGTGGCTTGACTAACGACTGTTAATGTAGTTCCAAGGTGTCTCAACCACATGGTTAACAAGTTGGTGGTGTGTGAAGTTATTTGATTTCCTAGACTCAGTAATGAAAGGTGAAATAGTTTCTGGCTAGTGTTCTTTCTTGGAACACTTGTCCTTGGAACACTACCATCATGCCATGAGGAATTCTAGGTAACAGAGAGAGACCTTCAGAGAAAAGAACTAAGTTATCAGCTGATGACACATGGCATATAGACAACCCTTTCCACCAAACCCAACCCAAATACCATATTTATAAGTTCACAAATGATTGTTGTTGACTTTAGTCACTTAGTTTAGGGTAGTTAGTTAGATGACGTTAGATAGCAAGACTACAATCTACAGTTTCATTACATGGAAAATAATTACACTACAGTATGTAATATTGTATAGCCTCTTAAAATAATTCCCTTTTTTTTTTTCTTTTTCTTTCTTTTTTTTTTTTTTTTGAGATGGAGCCTTGCTTTGTCACCCAGGCTGGAGTGATGCAGTCTTGGCTCACTACAACCTCCACCTCCATTTTAAACAATTCTCCTGCCTCAGCCTCCTGAGTAGCTGGGACTACAGGCGCATGCCACCATACCCATCTAAGTTTTTGTATTTTTAGTAGAGGTGGGTTTTCACCATGTTAGCTAGGATAATCTCGATCTCCTCACCTCGTGATCTGCCTACCTCAGCCTCCCAAAGTGCTGGAATTACAGGTATGAGCCACCGCGCCCAGCCAATAATTAGTTTTTAAATATATATGTTTGTTTGTGTGATGTGTGCAACGTGGGTGTGCTGTATGTACACATGTACAGATTTTGAAGACATATTGTTAAGTGATAAAAACCAATTGTGGAGTGGCTATAGTGAGATAACAGAATAGGATTCTCCAGTGATTGTCCCCCCAGGATCTCAAAAAACAAAATATTCAAGTTTGTGGAATTTAAACAAACAAACAAAAAAAAATAGCAGAAACTTTCCAAACCTGGAAAAAGATACAAATATCCAGTTAAAAGAAGGCCAAATTAAGTCTCAGGGTTTGATGACCTAATTGCTTAATTCTAGCAAACATTTAAAAGAACTAATACAAATTCTTTACAAATTCTTCCAATAAATTGAAAAGAAGGGAATACTTCCCAACTTATTTTATAAGGCCACTCTTACCCTGATATCAAAACCAGACAATGACACAATAACAGTAACAACAACAACAAAATCACAGGACAACATCACTGATGGACATAGTGATGGGACACTGATGGGACATTCATCCCAGGAATGCAAGGATGGCTCAAAATATATACATCAATAAATATGTATAATGATATATCACATTAATAGAGTGAAGGACAAAATACCTTTGATCATTTCATCAGATGCAGAAAAATCATTTGAAACACTAAACAACTGTTCATGATAACAGTTCTCAACAAGCTAGATATACCTAATGAGTGTACCTAAACACAGTAAAGGCCATATGTGACCAGCACAACTAATATCATACTGAACAAGGAAAACTTTTCCTGTAAGATCTGGAATAAGAAAATAATGCACACTCTTGCTGCTTGTATTCACTGTAGCCAGAGCAAGTAGGTAAGAGAAAGAAATAAAAGGCATCCACATCAGAAAGGAAGAAGTTAAATTGTTCTTGTTTTCAGATGACATGATCTTATGTATAGAAAATTCTAAAGACTCCACCAAAGAACGTTTAGAACTAATAAACAAATCTAATACATCTGCAGGATAAAAAATTAACATACAAAAATTAGTAGCATTTTGATCCACCAACATCAAACAATCTGAAAAATAAGTAAAGAAAACAATTCCATTTACAATAGCTATAAAATACTTAAGAATAAAAAGATATTCTGTGTTTATGTAATAGAGGAGTTAATATTGTTAAAATGTCTATACTACCCAAAGCAATATATAGACTCAATGCAATTCATATTAAAATACCAGTGAAATTCTTAACCTAAATAGTAAACAACAATCCTAATATTCACATGGAACCACAAAACCCCCAAGTAGCCAAAGCAATCTTGATTTAAAAGGACAAAGCTGGATGCATCATACTACCAACTTCAAAACATACTCCAGTGCTATAGTAGCCAAACAGTATAGTCATGGAATAAAAACAGACCCATTGACCAATACAATAGAATAGAGCCCAGAAAGAAATTTACTGCACTCATGGCCATTGATTTTCAACAAAAGAATCAAGTACATACAATAGGGGAAAGATAATCACTTCTATAAACGGTGTTAGGAAAAATGGATATCCACAGGCGGAAGGATGAAATTAAACCTTTATCTCTCACCATGTATAAAAACAACTGAAATGGTTAATAACTTAAATGAAAGACCTAAAACTGTTAGGAAAAAAAAAAAAAAAAACATAGGGGAAAGTTCCATGACATTGGTCTGAGCAATGTTTTTATCTAGATATGTAATGGTTTCCTCAAAAGTACAAAAGCAAAAATAGACAATAGCATTATTTAAAACTTAAAATCTTCTATACTTCAGAGGAAACAGTTAACAAAATGAACAGACAACCTACAGAATGGAAGAAAATATTTACATCTTATAAGGAGTTAATAGCCAAAATATATAAGAAACTTAAACAACTCAATAGCAAGAAAACAAACAAACAAAACAAATTTTAAAACGAGCAAAAGACCTGAATAGGTATTTCTCAAAAGAAGACATAAATGGCTCACAGGTATATTTTTAAAAAAATACTCATCATCACTACTCATCAGGTAAATGCACATCAATGCCACAACGAGATATCACCTTAATGTTGTTGGAATAACTAGTATTAAAAAAAGGTAACAAGTGTTGAAAAGTATGTGGAGAAAGGGAAACCTCATAAGTTGATGGAAATGTATATTAGTATAGTCATTATTGAAAATAGTATTAGATGTTCCACAAAAAATTAAAAATAGATCTACCATGTAATTTGGCAATCCCACTACTGAGTATATATCTGTAGGAGGTGAAATAAATATGTAAGGAAGAGAGGTATCTGCACTCCCATATTTACTGTAGCATTGTTCACAATAGCCAAGATATGGAATCAACATAAGTGTCCATAAATGGATGAATGTATAAAGAAAATATGGTATATATGCATAATAGAAAACTATTCAGCTATAAAAAAGAAGGAACTCCTGTCATTTGCAACAACATGGATGAACCTGGAGGACATTTTGCTAAGTGAAATAAGCCAGACACAGCAAGATAAATACTGAATGATCTCACTTATATGTGGAATCTAATAAAGTTGAACTCACAGAAGTGGAGAGTAGAATGGTGGTTACCAGACGTTGGAGTGGTTATGGAAAATAAAAGGTGGGGAAATGTAGGTCAAAAGATACATATTTATAGCTAGATAGGAGGAGAAAGTTTTTGTAATCTATTGTACATCACGGTGACTATAGTTAATGATGACATATTGTAGTCCTAAAAAATGCTTAGAGAGTGGATGGCAAGTGTTCTCACCACAAAAATGTTAACTATGCAGCATAATGTATTTGTTAATTAGCTAGATTTAACTATTCCACAATGCATATATCCCTCAAAACGATATGTTGTACATGATAAATGCATACAATTTTATGTCAGTTTTTTGAAGTTAAACAGTTGCTCAGTAACACTTATAGCATTCATTTCCTCCCCACCCAAACAAACAGATTTCTAACTATGCTTACACCTACAGATCATGTTGTTACCAATGGAAAACAAGTCATGGAAGATATTTTCTTCATCTAATTTTATTAGAATTTTACAGGGAAAATGAATGTATGCCTTACTTTTATCCTTAGAAGTAAATATAGAGTAATTTTTAAAATCCCAGAAATAAGCTTCAAAAGCCTGTTTGAATATAGTTGCAATGTGGATACAGAAGGAAAGAAAGCTTAAATATCTCTAATGGTGTTTTAAAATTTGAGTACTGGGAGTTTTGACTGATTTCTATTGTAATTGAAGTCAAAATATCAAAATGTTTACAATCCTATCTGAAGCTATGTTTTTATTTTTGATATTTAGAACAATGTGTTTCATAAGTTCTAAAGCAATGTGTGATCAGATATTTGTATTCCCCTCTTTGGTGAAATAAATGGAAACAAATCTGTTGATGCATGTTTTTTTTGTTCGTTTGTTTGTTTTTTGTTTGAGATGGAGTCTCGCTCTGTTGCCCAGGCTGGAGTGCAGTGGCCGGATCTCAGCTCACTGCAAGCTCCGCCTCCCGGGTTCACGCCATTCTCCTGCCTCAGCCTCCCGAGTAGCTGGGACTACAGGCACCCGCCACCTCGCCCGGCTAGTTTTTTTTTTTGTATTTTTTAGTAGAGACGGGGTTTCACCCTGTTAGCCAGAAGGTCTCGATCTCCTAACCTCGTGATCCGCCCGTCTCGGCCTCCCAAAGTGCTGGGATTACAGGCTTGAGTGTTGATGCATGTTTTACCACAGTTGTCAGAATTTCCTTGTTACATGGATGTCCGTCTACCAATCTCTGCCGTCCTGTTGCCCTTTCATGACTTCAAACACACATGGACAAATTCCTAGTCAACTACATTCAGGAGCAGAAAACCTTCTGTCTTTTATAATTGGAGACAGCACTACTTTCACTAATACTAACCTTGCCGATTTGTTTTTCTCTAATTATTTTTGGTTATCTCAAATATACTATCAATAGCAATATAAAAATAAAATAACCACACCAAAGAGAGCTAAATTTTAAGTCACAACTAAGTAATTTGCTCAAATACATGAAACTAAAGAGCGATAGTGCCAGGCTTTGAACCCAAATCTTTCTGACCTCCAAAGCCAGTGACCGCTATACTATCTCCCTCGATATACCTACACCTTCACATAAAAATGTGCCAGCAACTCTACCAATTCTTGTACTCTCCATTTCTATCACCATAGTATTTCCCACCTTCTGAAGTATACTATAGACATCCTGGAATCAAGGGTCAACAAGCCTCTCACAATTCTTCCCCTGCTTTATCCTATTGATGTGGATCTAGCAGATGGTAACAAGTAATGTGAGTATCCTTTTGGGTCATTTCATTTTAGTGCTATACATGTAGAGTATATGAGGCTCAAGACTTAATATTGGAAAGTATACCCAATATGTCCAAAATTCTAGCCATGTGCTTGATGGGTAGGCAGAGTTTACTCAGGTGTATCTGGCATTTTATTTTATGAGTTTTAAAAATCCAAGAATGTGCTTCTTCAGAGATGCCAACATTTTTAATATTTATTCATATCTTCAACATATACATACAACTTTGTAAACCACATTGTTCACTGGAATTTTTTCTCTATTCTGCTTATTCCTCTTTGACTAGATTTAAAATCATTTTGAAAGGTACATTTTGTTACTCTTCACCCAGTTTGCAAAACATTTTTTTAAGACAAATGATTCTTTGAGTTGATTTTATTTGCAAAAGTATTGTAATATTTTAATAAAACAAACCTCTGTATAGCAAAATCATCCTATATTTAAGCAAAAATGTAGCTATCTACCTTTTCCCTGAAACATACGACTTAATGGGTACTTTCTTTGTTTTTAAAATCTATTGATTAATTACTTGACTCAAGAGATGCTTCTCTGGATCCATTCCTAATACCTTAGTTGTTGCTTAGCAACTAGTTTTCCCTTTTTCTTGGCTTTGTGAAGCTACACGTGTGGAAGGAGAGAATGAAATTATGGAATGAGCTTAAATATATTTCTTTAAGTTTCCTAGATATCAAGTGATATCTAGAAAGTAACAGTAAAATGACAGGAATCTTTAGCCTTCTTTCCTTGGTGAATCTGTCATAGATGAGAACTACACCTAAATAATAATAATCTATTTCCTATAAGATAGATCTTAATTTTACTCTAGTTATATCTTTTATTCAGTTTTGTTTTATTTGTACTTCATAATATACTTTACATTTTGCTTAGCAGTTTCTTAATAAAAATCCAATAATTATAGTTAATAAAGTGCCTTTTGTAAATTGTCCTAACATTCAAAATAAAGAATGAATAGTGAGGGACACATTCAGATTTATCCTAGCATTCTAGTGAGGCATAAATGTCATTCATCACTTTTATGAAATGGAAAATTATAACAGAATTGTTATTTGCAGATCTGTGACTTTTTCATTGTCAAAATCCTCTCAATATTCTGGTCAATTAGACAATAAGTTATGAGAAAAAAAGAAATAGATCTTAATTATTTCTATTAGTCCACTAATCAGGACAGTTCCTTTCAAGGAGGAATATTTAATAGAAGTTTCTGGAAGCATAAGTAGATGAATGAAAAGCTGCAGAAAAGGGCTTAAGAATGGGTAAAAAAAGCAGTCATGTTCATTCAACAAGACTCAAGTGAAGAAATTTCTAATCATTAATTGTATAATAACCTTAAACCTTAGCCATAGTCGTCATTGTGGTTTGCCAAGTTTCTAGAAGGTCCAAAGCTAAAATATCAAAAATCAGGCATGGTAATTTTCACAGGCTCTCTTAATTCTAAAATAATTGATACTAAGAAGTTGATCAATGTAATGAAGAGATTCTCTGAAGTTTCATCAGACTGACTATAATATACAGAAATAAATGAACAACAATGGACAAAGAGGTTTGTATCAATTTTATGAATAAGATAATATTAGAAACTAATATGATAGAAATGCATAGAGTCAGATGTTTTCTGTATAGTTAGAGAAAGACACACACAAGCACACACACACTGACCTATGTGACTGAAACATGCCCAAAAAAGTAGGAGGTCTATATCATGAAGCCTTTTTTTGAAAACACGACTATTATTCTTTATCAATACAAATTAATAATATATAAGAAGACTGACTTTGAATTTATCTGTTTGTTTTTGTTATTCTGAACGCTTACACAACAATTATCCACATATGTATTGAGATTCTATGTACCAGGTATTATGCTAAGCACTAAGATATCCTGGTAAAATATGTAGTTTAGACAACAATTGAATAACATGTTAATATGAAGATAATTAATGAATATCTTATTATAGCAACTTCTGTAGAGGCTAGCTCCAAGTAAAGCAGAATCATAACTAGAAGCAAAGTCTTGATTTATTCCATAGTGCTTTCTTCTTCTTTCTGCTTAATTGCTGTATGTATGTGTATGTATAATATATGTATGTGCTGCATATATATGTGTGTATGTATATGTATGTGTATGTTTCATATATATGTGTTTATGTGTGTATCTATCATAGATCATTTATGTGTATATTATTAACTAGAAGTATATATGTATCTTATTAAGCAAGAAAATTAAAATATATACAATGAACACTTCTCTAAAGACTTATTTTCCTGTTGATTTTTTAAGAATTTGGAAAAAATTTTGATTTCCAAGTGATGATAATAATGGAGTTTCTTTGTGAGAATGACATGAATGTCTTTTTTTTTTTTGGAAAAATACAGGTTCTGAACTTCCAGAATAGAATCATATGGATTAGAATCTTACTTCCCCCATGTAATACCTCTGAGCTATTAAACAATTTACCTCTCCTTTCTGAAAGGCTAATATGTAGTACAAGGCAGTAGCTTTCAGACCCTGAAATGATCCACAGTAACATATATCTTTTACATGAAGATTTAGTGCACATGCACGCACACACACACACAACAAAAAGCTTTTGGAGACTATATTTACCTTTCTACATGTGAGACACTCTACTAATTTCTATTTTACTTTGTTTATTTTATGAAAAAGTCCTTGGTTCCATTCTACCAAATTAATTTCTAGATTTACTTCTGGGTTGCAAACTAGTTTGAAAATGTTAAAGTTGGGAGTTAGGAAGTAAGTCATCATCCTGTAATTTGAGATATTTGTGTATGAGGCATGAGAGCATCTCATCCTGCATTAGCATCTACATGAAATTGTTCAACATTCCACATATACTCTGCTGAATTGATTAAGAACTCAGTGCATTAGATAAAATACAAAAGAAAAAAATTATTCTATTGTTTTGTTCTTAATGGTAATTGTTTGAGGACTAAGAGGTAGCATGCCACCATTTCCTGATTTTCTGGGAATTTTAACAGATTACCAAAAATTAGTTCTTTAAAAATCATAAGCGATATAAACATTACTTTATATTTTATGAAATTATAACTTTTGGGTGTTACTGTTTAGATATATAAAGAATAGTACATTTTTTTCTGTGATATTACAGGTTTTTTTTTCTCTGATATCCCACAGAAAATAAATATTTTTCTTTGTCATTCCTATGCACGTGAAGATGAAATAAGGTTTGCATGCTTGAAATGGAATTAGGAATTCCATTTTGTGTAGTTATATATTCTTAATGCCTTTTCTGCCTTTAGGTTTATTTCTAAGTCAGGCAAGAAACCTGAAACACACGGTAGGAACAAAAGATAGAAAGTAAAGTCTTACACATACAACCCATTTCTCTAGTCCTGGTATATCTGGACTGTGGCTTACGATCCCTCATGCTGGGATGTTTCTAAACAGGCATTTCCTAAGTTTAAAACTATAATCCCAGCTCTCGGGAGGCTGAGGTAGGAGAATCACTTGAACCCGGGAGGCAGAGGTTGCAGTGAGCCGAGATTGCGCCACTGCACTCCAGCCTGGTGACAGAGTGAGACTCTGTCTCTTAAAAAAAAAAGAGAAAAGAAAAAAAGAAAAGAGAAGAAAAACAACAAAAACAAACAAATAATTTGAATTAGTAAAGTTGTTTTTCCTAAGTTCTCCTTAATTAATTGTTTTGTGAAAACCATGGATGTGTCTATATTATGTTTGGATTAAGAAAACAAATCAAGGGCCATAGAAATTGAGATAATATAAAACATTCAAAGAAAAGTATCATGTCTACTCCCAGTTTCCTAGGACAAAAGATCACACTAGCAATGCAAGGTGCAAACTCCTACCTATGTGTCAGGAGCATGGCGTAGTAAGGTTGACCTGCAACTTCTTCAACTGTATTTCCCCACTGGCACAGCATTTGCTCCCCCTGGATGAAAACTGACTACAAGGGTATTTCTAAAAGTTGGAACAAAGGGGCCACACTACCTAGCTTAGGTGTGCCCAGAGCTCAGATTTTGAAAATCTATTCCCAAGGCCTACCATCATCTAATTGCACAGAGAATAGAGACTGGTGAGCGAGGCCAACTCACAGACCACAGAAGCTGGCCAAGAAGATGACCTATACGTAAATCTCATTTTTAAAATGCTGCCATGGGGAAGGAAACTGACAGACATGTGAATCATGCTCCTCTCCCAAAGATCATTTATTTGGTCATCCAGTGCCGACACCTGCCTTAGACACCTCCACCCTCCAAACCCTTTCTCCTCCCTTTTTATCTCTTTTCATTGTATGCTTAGTGAATACTTATTTTTTTAATCCTCTTAAAACCAAAACAGAAACAGAAAGATAGGCAAGCAGGGATGGGGAACGGTGTGGAGAATCAGGAGCTCTTAATTCCACATTTTCAAGTTCTAAAAGCTTTTCTGAATCAAGAGATAATTGTCTGGGCTTAAGGTTAAACATATATATATTCATAGTTTCTTTGGGGAGTCACCATATCTGATGAACAGAAAGTGTGATATAACTACAAGCTGGTGGAATTCATAGTCAAGGTCCTTTGACAATGTAATGTGTGCAAAAATGTTTATAAACAAAACTTTACTACAACACTTTTTAGTTCATTAGACCAGAGTGACCAGATCACACTCTGGCATACCCAATGTTCAGGATGAATTAGCCTTTATTATTTTTGTTATTGTTATTGTTAATTTTTTTTCCACCAAAATTTAGGAGGTAGAGCCAATGACAAGGTAAGAAATGGCATTACTGATGTAAAAAGAGATGCAGTTTTGTCTTCTTCAAAACCCCATTTAATAAGGCTCCCCTCTGTCAGACTTCCTGACCATATAATCTTTAAGCAGAGCCACACATTCCTGTTTTGTATACCTCTCAGATATCGGGTATCTTAAATGCAAATGTTAGCTAAGTGAATGAATAAATGAATAAAAAAACAAGCTACCAACAAAATGACATTTAACAAATCATATTCCTGTTAATTTGATTTTGTTGAATATTATTAATACAAGCATTTTATTAAAGTACCCAGAGATAGAATAAAAAACTTGTATTTATGTTTGAATCGAATCACCTAATAATTATGTCCTTTGTTTTGATAGCATAAACCTGACATTAGTGCTAAACTTTATCATCAGTTTTTTTGTAGATAACTTAGATTTTACCAAAGTATTAAGATGTAGCCATAAAACAGCAAAAAAAAGAAAAAAAAGAAAAAATGCAAATAGAAACTCTTAACTTGCAGTCTTACCTAAAACAATTAATGGTTTTCTCTAGGAAATCTCACAGTATTCAGTACAATATATCAAAAGATCCAGCACCCATTTTTCTTTCAGAAAAAAAAAAAAATAGTAACTGCTCATGCAGATAACTGGATGTGACTGGGATGGGGATCAAGAATGTTCAAGGTGTTGTTAATAATTGCATTTTTGGGGTTTAGCTTTCTTTTCTCTTTTGAACATTTGTCAGAGGAAACAATAGAAGCATACATGAAATATAATACAAATTGTGGATTGGGTCCATCTGTAGAGAGATGTGAAAGTCAACTAGAGATCATCTTCCCTAGTGCCAAGATTTGACTCAAGCTCTCCCAGCAAGAATGCAATGAAGTCTTGAGCCAAGAGCTCATGGCATTGTTTTCCCAGGATTCAGACCAAATAATTGCTAATGTGTTCTTCCTTACACTTTAGCTTATTTTAGAGATTACCATGAACTAAATATAAAGTGCATTATTAAAGATGAGTCTGAGGAAATGACTTTCATCATTAAATATTATCATGATTGTATGCAAACAGCTTAAAATGAAAAAAAATGAGCTATTATGATAAAAAGAGACTGATGGCTCTTTTGGAAGAACAAATGAGTTTATTACTAGAGAAAGCTGACATGGGAAAATTAATTGTCTTGGTAATTCTGTCAAAATATATCTTTAAACCCCAATGTTTATCAAAATCAAATAATGCAAATATTAAAGACTATGTCTCTGTGACTTATTTCAGTTCATTTCTAAGATGTTTTATTGTAAAAAATATTGTGAACCTGCCTTGGGACAATTTACAGAGATATGGAATCACAGTGTGGGCATTTGGACTATGTAGCTTCCAACTTTTAAATGCCTTTTGTATAATATGTTCACACATTGACTTGCATGACTATATTGAACTATATTAATTTGCATGACTACATTAAACTATATAATTGCTGTTATATTCTCAAATAACTTCTATTGATTCCAGTACTGATTATTTCATTTGTGGGAAACTCTTCTTTGTTTTCCTTTTTTTCTTCTTTCACTGTATCTTATGCCACTTCCTAAACAACATCTGAAACATGAATAAGAACAATTCTGAAACATAAATGAGGCATTATTCTTACACTTGTTTGCATCTAGTTCTAGTTTCATGATTTTGTTGAAACAAATATCTGAAAATACTAATGAGGAAATGAAATGGATTCCTTTTCATCTCCATACTTCTTGTCCTTTCTGTAGCACCTTAGGCACATGAAACAGTGGAGTAAGAAAAGTTTCTCTCTGGACGTGTCTTCTCTGGCTTCTGAGAGGTCGTGAAGTTGTACTCCCTTGTACTCCTGACTGTGTCTTCTATCTCCTTCATTGACTCTTCCTTCTCATTGACCCTTTATATAAACACATGTTAGAGTTTGTCATCAATATTTTCTTTTTCTATAGTTACTCAGTTGCCTACCATATCTTTCAATTTTCCACAGTGTAAAGGTGACTCTGAAGTTCATTTTAGATGCCTATTTTATCTTAAATTTGGAGAAAATTATTTTAAAATCCACATGTCAAAAAATTTAGTTTTTATTTTAATTATTTGAATTTATCATCCTCTGTCTTAGTATGCTTGGGTTGCTATAACAAAAGACCTTAGACTGAGTAATTTATAAACAACAGAAATTTACTGCTCATAGCTCTGGTGGCTGGGAAGTCCAAGATCAAGATGCCAGCAGATTAGGTGTCTGGTGAGGGCCTGTTCCTCATAAATGTTGCCTTCTATGTGTCCTCATGTGGCATAAGGGAAAAACAAGCTCCCACAGACCTCTTTTATAAGGTCACTAATCCTATTCACCATTATCTACCCTCATATATAGTTGCTTCCCAAAGGCCTCACCTCTTACTTCCAACACATTGGAGATTTTAACATATGAATTTTAGAGGAACATGAACATGAACATTCAGACCATAGCATCCATCCATTTCAAAGTCAAATTCTTTTCTTTGTCCAAATATTATAATTTACCGTATCTCCCAGATTCAAAATTTGGGGTCAATGTTGACTTTGCCTTTTAGCTTACATATAAGATTCAGTCACTTTCCAGGTCTTACTGAATTTATAAACTAACATGGAATGCTAGTTCATATTAGTGCTAAACACTGTATGTGACAGATTATATTTAATCTGTATATATATTATATTAGTCTGTATTATATATATTATAATACATTATATATAATGTGTGTGTGTGTGTGTATATATATATATATTCTCTTTTTAGAGATGGAGTCTCATTTGTTTCCCAGGCTGTGTGCAATGGTGTGATCATAGCTTACTGCAGCCTCAAACTCCTGGGCTCATGTGATCTTTTCACCTCAGCCTCCCAAGTAGCTGGTACTACATGTGTGTGCCATCACAGCTGGCTATTTACAAAAAAATTGTAGCGATGGGGTCTCACTATTCTGCTCAAGCTAGTCTCGAACTCCTGTGCTCAGTTATTCTCCTGTGCTGGCCTCTCAAATCCCTGAGATTACAGGTGTGAGCCACCATGTCCAGCCCATATATTATTTTTATACTCAAAATATGACAGTGAGTGGGTTACTACTGTCTACAGTATGAAAATATTGAAATAAGGGTCTAGTATATATAAGTAACTTGCCTAAGCAAGTCAGAAGCAGGAAAGAACCTGAGATTTAAACACATTGTTTTTCTTTTTTAACTACAAGATCTGGTGCTCATTCCACCAAACTATATCACTTTTATTACCATCTTACATTCATCTACTTCTTTTAAATCTTAATTCCAGATAATAGTGCACTTCCCCTTGCCTGTACTCTGACTCTAATTCCATGATGCTCCAAATGTTCCTAAATTTCATCTTTATCATATGACCCTTCAATAAATTTTTCCCAACTGTTTGCAAATTTTATACAAACACATTAGACAGGTTGATCAGATAAAGGTCTTTGCTATAGTCAACAGAAACGGACTTGGTATAAGCTAAGCAAAACAAAATAAAAAACAAAGCAAAACTACACACACACACACACGAAATTTATTGGCAGGATATTTAGGAGCTCACTAAAGCAAAGGAGAAGCAGGGTCTTGGGAAGGAGGAGAAAGTGGGCACCTTCTAATAGAGGACTCATGAAACTTGCATGATGATGCTATAATTGACTGACTGAATTCCAACAGCAATTTAGTGCATGCACTTCCTTGATCAAGACACAAATTCTTAGGTGACAAAGTGATTAGCCTAGTTTGGGTTACATGTCCACCTCGTGGCAGAATGTAGGGGAGAAGAGAGGAAAAGGACTACATTGTTGGTAATTCTAACTGGATCATATGGTAAGAAAACTACTGTTTACCTATGGACTGAAGAACAGGCACCCATAGACGTAAATGACAGGTGTTCATATGCAAGTGCTCCTGCGCAGCTGCAGGAATGATCATGCGGCAGACGGTTGGTGATAATACCTTCTTCAGAATTATCACCAACTGCCTCTTTCTATTTTTTCAACACAGAAATGTTCTGCATTTTCCATACATGTTGTAAGTAAGCCTTTCAGGCCACTGCTCCTTTTGGAATTTTTGCTCCTCTCGTGTTTTTGTCTAACAAAAGTCTTCATATCTATATAAGCCCTGCCCAAAAATTACTTTATTATTACAATTTTAAGATTTCTACAGACAAGTAATTGATCTCCCTGTTCATTTCCCTTAGCATTTCCTTTTTTCAAAGTGTCCCTTTGCTTTCAATGTCTGCCTTTTCTCTTTTCGGCTGAAATTTGAACGCTCTGATGATGTGTGCCATGACTTATTCATCTCAGCGTCACCGCTAAAGTTGAACACAAGTTTCTGTAAGTTGCACTGATTAATAAATAATAGGCATAATAATTTTTCTCATGACAATTTTCTTACTGTTGGTTCAAAGTGCTGGATTTAATCTACAATGTGGCAATGTCATTTGTCTCCAAACTGTAATATCCTTGATGGGAAGTTGCACATAGTATTTACAATTATTGACTCTTACATAGTAGGTAAAGAATAAATGTGTTGATTCATTACTTGATTTAATAATTTTAATGGCAATGTAACAGACGGAAAAAGATAAAGTTACTAAAAGGAGAAGGAAGAGGACATAAGCTAAAATTGGCTAGATGTTTTACACAAAACACAGCTATGAGGTGGGCATTTTCATTCTTAGTTTACTCACGAGAAAATTGAGGTTCATATGGTGTTAATTTCTTACAGGTAATAAAATTTATATCCTAGATTTGTCAAATATTAAAGACTGCTCTTTATCCTAATTAACAAGTTTATAAATCTGAAATAATGCATATACATGATTTTTTAAAAATCCAATAATCCAATGGGTTTTATAATAAAAATGAGCCGTACTCCATCCTAACCTTTCATATTCCTGAGGCAGCCACTCTTAATCATTTCTCTTTGGAGTTACTCTAGTTATTAGCTCAATTTTTCTAGGTTATATGTATGTGTTGCTCTCTGTTGATTGATTATAAGCAGTAGATGGCCATTCTTATAAGCCGTAAGTAGACATTCCTCTTCAAACAAGGAATGAAAAAAGAAAGCTAAGAATATAAGTTATAGAATACTGTAACAAACCAACAAGATAAATCTGTGTAGCATATAACACAGTAGGACAAAAATTCTTAGAAGAGAAAATACAGTTGTCCAATCAACATAGGAAACTATTCTAAGCACAACAACTAATCAAGAAACTGTGAAATCTATCAGAGAAATCTCATTTTCAACCATGAGACTGGAAAATATAAAACCTTAATAATATCAGAATGCAGGAAAATTGACACTCACATGCAGTTTTGAAAGGAGTGGAAATTAGCAAACACACATTGGAGGGCAGTTTGTGTCCAGCCTCATGTCCAGTGTTCCACTGCATTGTATTCTAAAGCTAGGAACTGGTGCATGTGAACACAGACTTGAGTGTGAGGCTATTTACTACAGCAGTGTTTGCACTAGGGAAAACTGGAAACAATTTCAATAATCATCTTTTACAAGTTGTCTGTTTATACTCTTTACTCTTATTTTATTTGGCTATTTGCCTTATTTTATTGTTTTCAGGAGCTCCAAGACAATTTTGAATATTAATTCCTTCATGAGTTTTGCAAATATTTTCAGCTAAGCTCCCATTTATTGCCTAACATCTTCATGTTCTTTCTCCATTTCAAGGCTTTTCTCTCAGTTCTAATCTACTTTAATGAACAACTTTTACCTTCACTTTGTGTTTTAGTTTTAGGATTGTCTTTCTTACCTTAAAGTCCAAAATATATTTTCCTGTATCTTCTGTTACCTTTGTGGTATTGTTTATTTTAATTATTTCAAAATCCCATTATTCTTATTTTCATGATCCATTGACATAAAAGGAAAGGAGCTTTATGAATTTTTCTTGCCTTCCAACAATTTTCTAAATCACATATTCTTTAATATGACTCATATTTGAACCTCAATTTCTTTGACAATTTTGTTTTGCCCAGGTTTGCTGACTGCATTCCTTTCTTACTCATAGTAAAAGGGAAAAAACAAGTGGACTTTATAAATTGCTTGCTTTCAGCCTTATTTTACCTTCTCTTATTGATTTTGTCCTCTTTGCCCTCCCAGATCTTGAGCAATTCAAGAGCTCTGTTGGGCTTATTTTTTCTTCTGGCCTTCTGAATCTATATAGCAGTCTCCTCTGTTCTGTTTCCTATTTGCACCCACTGTGCAGAAATTAACAAAATGGCTCATTTGTTTTTAATAAGAATTTATAATATTTATATTTCTTTAGTATGATTGTAATTGGTACTGTGGGTGGATGGGGCATGCATATAGCTCACTATCTTGTAAAAAATCTACTGCACACCTGTTATCTCTATACTATCTGTTAATATCAAGTGGTTTGAGCTGTGTTCTTTTTGGGAAAAAGTAATGAAAGACAAGTTTTACGTATGCATTTAAATGGAGCATCTTCAAGTTTCAACTGTCTGAACTCTAATTGGTCCTCATTAGCAAGATTCAACTATTTTCCTCAATTATATCCATACATATTTTAATCAGGATTCAGTTACATTCTTTTTATTCAAAACTACTTATTTCAAATTTCTCGAATGCCTTAAAAGTTGAACCAAGCCATACATCTTTTAATGGCCATTCACATCGCTAAAGAAAAATGTTAACTTACTTAATTTGAAGGACCCATACAAATTTTGCAGGTTTGCATTTTTTAACTTACTGTTCTCATCTTTCTTACATGCTTTCCTGCTGCTCTTCTACTCATCTGCCTGGGATGCTTCACTTCCATCCATACCCCTCCTGGGATTGGTGATACCCTGCTGACAGCTAGAACTCTATCACTGTCAGCTTGTGGGACACTGTTCCAACCTAAGGCACCTCAGCTGCCAACCACTTTTCTATTCTCATTTTCTACTGACTCTATTGTGATCAAGGGCACAAGTGACACCCTGACTAGTCCAAGCAGACAGAAGAGGATGCATAATGCTGCACAAACAGCAGATACCAAGCTTTTGGCAGATTTCAAAGCTATCCACATTGAGGAAAAACAATCCAAATATCACTAAAAGACTCTAGCAAAACCCAATATATCATCTTTCAAACTTTCATTTTTTCTTCAAAGAATTGGTGCCAGGTTGTTTTTCCCTTACTTTACTCATTGCAGAATGTATGTATATGAGTTTGGCATGAAAGGAGAGAATGTGGAAGATAGCATCTAGAATGAGAAGCAGGAGAGCTGAAAGACCAGACTGGTGCACAGTGTTAGCCTGGAGATGTCCCTGATACCTACCTCACCACTTTTATCTCAATGATCCAATGGAAAGAAGAGGGAGAATTTTAAATGGGAAGAACATAAGAATATAAACAAATTCTTGCCGACCCAGGTCAGGTTGCAAATTAGGGCCACTAATCTCAGAAGTGTTCCCTTCTTTTCCGTGTTGCTTTTTTCTTTACTTTGTTTGTTTGTTTGTTTGAGACAGAGTCTTGCACTGTTGCCCAGCCTGGAGTGCAGTGGCATGATATCGGCTCACTGCAACCTCCGCCTCCCAGGTTCAAGTAATTCTCCTGCCTCAGCCTCCCAAGTAGCTGGGATTACAGGTGCCCACCACCACGCCCAGCTATTTTTTTTGTATTTTTAGTAAAGACAGAGTTTCACTATGTCGGCCAGGCTGGTCTCGAACTCCTGTCCTCGTGATCTACGCCCCCCCACCTCAGCCTCCAAAAGTGTTTTTTCATTTTTCAACAATTTTTTTTCCTGCATTCCTCAGAGACTGGATCCCAGAGTAGATCTTCTAATTTCTCCTGTTCTAAGGAAAAATGAAATAAATACTTCACCTAATGTTGGTAATCATTTTGCTTCTCAGGGGAAGATGCATTCTAACTTAAAAACACATGATTTGATGAAATAAAATAGAAAGTCTAGAAAAAAGCTCTCACATATCTGGTAAAATAAGTGTGGATAAGGGTGTCATGTCTCTGTGGGAATGGCAGCAAAACTTGTTTTCCTCAGAACACAGGCAACATTCGTTGTGGTTGTATTGAATGATACTAGAAAAAAAAAAGTCTAGCCTGGGTGATGGGGTATAAAATCGCCTGGTTTCCCAGGATCATACACTTATACCATTAGAGATCTGTTGATACTGAAGGAAAGGGAAGGGCAGGAACTCCTATCCAAAATCAACCTCAGGTAAAATGTGTTGTGGCCATGAGGAGGTTATTATACAAAAGAAAGGGTACAACTGGCAACTAACATTTGACATCATCAATTTTATTGGAATCTTTAAGGAAGTCTTGCACTTTTCTAAAGTAATTTCCAACACTAAAATTCTGTAATTTATTTTATGTTTGTGCATTATGTACAAAAACAAAGTAAATAAACAACTCTTTAATTCAAGGTTTACTGTCTGTATTACATTTTGTTGCACTTGTTAAATGTATGAACTACAAAAAACTACGTATTTAAATCTAATTCCTATCAAATTCAATTGATTGAATGTACTACCCCATTCTCCTGAGAGTTGATTAGTTTAATTATGACTATATATAATTCAACTACTTGCTTCATATTGCCAAATTTCTGCTTAAAAATTTTATACCAGTTTACAGTTTCAATAATATTACATGGGTCCATTTTTTTTCATATCTTCCCCAATGTTGGGAATTCTTCATAAGTTTTAGTTGTTTGATAGGTGTATGTTTTATCTCTTTGCTTAATTAGTATTATTTTTACATTATTTTATTTTTATCTGGTCTTTTAAATTTATTTCTTTGCAAATTATCGACTGATAATTTTTGTCAATTAGGAAATATATCTTTAAAAAAAAATTGTAAGAACTCAGAAGGAAGAGAAAGCCCTGAAAGGAGGAGAAAGCCCCGGATATCAAACTGAGTATATTAATGCAACTTAAAACTGTCCTTCTTGTTCCACTATTAAATACAACTTTCTTACTTGCTTGAGAGAAAATTAAAGCAACATAAATACTACTTGAAGAGAGTTCTGTCATAATGCAGCTATAATGCTCTGCTATAACCCTAGAGGAAATTTCAGCACCATGGACAGCCTCAGACTTCATCACTGTTTTCAAGGTTATATTGAGGAAAAAATGAGTAAATTTATGAAATTTCATCATATTACTTGAACTTTCCAGATTATCTATCCAGTTCTACGTTATATTTAATAATGCACTGATTAGAAAATTTTGTATATTTTCTTGAAATGATATTTTAATTAAAAATTCTATTGAAGGCCAGGCCCGGTGGCTCACACTTATAATCCTAGCACTTTGGGAAGCCGAGGCAATAGGATCATGAACTCAGGAGTTCGAGACCAGCCTGACCAACATGGTGAAACCTCGTCTCTACTAAAAATACAAAAATTAACAGGGCATGGTGGTGCGTGCCTGTAATCCCAGCTACTTAGGAGGCTGAGGCAGGAGAATCACTAGAACCCGAGAGGCAGAGGTTTCAGTAAACCAATATCATGCCACTGCACTCCAGCCTGGATGACACAGTGAGACTCTGACTCTGAAAAAAATTACATTGAAAATAGAAAAAGAATGTGTTTGCTGTTGCTTCTCTGGTACTTTTAATTGTGATGTTGGGGCGTCAATTTTAGCCCTCCCAAGACTAAACCAGGAAGAAGTTGAATCCCTGAATAAACCAATAACAGGCTCTGAAATTGAGGCAATAATTAATAGCCTACCAACCAAAAAAAAGTCCAGGACCAGGCGGATTCACAGCCGAATTCTACCAGAGGTACAAAGAGGAGTTGGTACCATTCTTTCTGAAACTATTCAAATCAACAGAAAAAGAGGGAATCCTCGCTAACTCATTTTATGAAGCCAGCATCATCTTGATATCAAAGCCTGGCAGAGACAAAACAAAAAAGAATTTTACACCAATATCCCTGATGAACATTGATCCTAAAATCCTCAATAAAATACTGGCAAACCGAATCCAGCAGCACATCAAAAAGCTTATCCACCATGATCAAGTTGGCTTCATCCTTGGGATGCAAGGATGGTTCAACATACACAAATCAATAAATGTAATCCATCATATAAACAGAAACAAAGACAGAAACCACACGATTATCTCAATAGATGCAGAAAAGGCTTTTGACAAAATTCAATAGTGCTTCATGCTAAAAACTCTCAATAAACTATGTATTAATGGGACGTATCTCAAAACAATAAGAACTATTTATGACAGACCCATAGCCAATATAATACTGAATGGGCAAAAACTGGAAGCATTTCCTTTGAAAACTGGCACAAGACAGGGATGCCCTCTCTCACCACTCCTATTCAACATAGTGTTGGAAGTTCTGGCCAGGGCAATCAGGCAGGAGAAAGAAATAAAGGTTATTCAGTTAGTAAAAGAGGAAGTTAAATTGTCCCTGTTTGCAGATGACATGATTGCACATCTAGAAAACCCCATCATCTCAGCCCAAAATCTCCTTAAGCTGATAAGCAACTTCAGCAAAGTCTCAGGATACAAAATGGGTGTGCAAAACTCACAAGCATTCCTGTATACCAATAACAGACAAACAGAGAGCCAAATCATGAGGGAACTCCCATTCACAGTTGCTTCAAAGAGAATGAAATACCTAGCAATCCAACTTACAAGGGATTTGAAGGACCTCTTCAAGGATAACTAAAAACCACTGCTCAATGAAATAAAAGAGGATATAAACAACTGGAAGACCATTCCATGCTCATGGATAGGATGAATCAATATGGTGAAAATGGCCATACTGCCCAAGGTAATTTATAGATTCAATGCCATCCCCATCAAGCTACCAATGAGCTTCTTCACAGAATTGGAAAAAACTACTTTAAAGTTCATATAGAACCAAAGAAGAGTCCACAAGGCCAACAAAATCCTAAGTCAAAAGAACAAAGCTGGAGGCAGCACGCTACCTAACTTCAAACTATAAGGCTACAGTAACCAAAACAGCATGGCACTTGTACCAAAACAGAGATATAGACCAATGGAACAGAACAGAGGCCTCATAAATAACACCAGACATCTACAACCATCTGATCATTGACAAACCTGACAAAAACAAGAAATGGAGAAAGGATTCCCTATTTAATAAATGGTGCTGGGAAAACTGGCTAGCCATATGTAGAAAGCTTAAACTGGATCCCTTCCTTACACCTTATACAAAAATTAATTCAAGATGGATTAAAGACTTAAATGTTTGACCTAAAACCATAAAAACCCTAGAAGAAAATCTAGGCTGGGCGCCGTGGCTCACGCCTGTAATCCCAGCACTTTGGGAGGCCGAGGCGGGTGGATCACCTGAAGTCAGGAGTTCGAGACCAGCCTGGCTAACATGGTGAAACCCTGTCTCTAAAAATACACAAAATTAGCTGGGCGTGGTGGTGGGCTCCTGTAATCCCGGCTACTTGGGAGGCTGAGGCAGGAGAATTGCTTGGACCTGGGAGGTGGAGGTTGCAGTGAGCCGAGATCACGCCACTGCACTCCAGCCTGGGTGACAAAGTGAGACTCCATCTCAAAAAAAAAAAAAAAAAAAGAAAGAAAAGAAAAGAAAAGAAAATCTAGGCAATACCGTTCAGGACAGAGGCATGGGCAAGGATTTCATGTCTAAAACACCAAAAGCAATGGCAACAAAAGCCAAAATTGACAAATGGGACCTAATTAAACTAAAGAGCTTCTGCACAGCAAAAGAAACTACCATCAGAGTGAACAGGCAACCTACAGAATGGGAGAAATTTTTTACAATCTACCCATCTGACAAAGGGCTTATATCCAGAATCTACAAAGAAGTTAAATGGATTTACAAGAAAAAAATCAAACAACCCCATCAAAAAGTGGGCAAACGATATGAATAGACACTTCTCAAAAGAAACATTTATGCAGCCAAAAGACACATGAAAAAATGCTCATCATCACTGGCCATCAGAGAAATGCAAATCAAAACCACAATGAGATACCATCTCACACCAGTTAGATTGGCAATCATTAAAAAGTCAGGAAACAACAGGTGCTGGAGAGGATGTGGAGAAATAAGAACACTTTTACACTGTTGGTGGGACTGTAAACTAGTTCAACCATTATGGAAGACAGTGTGGCGATTCCTCAAGGATCTAGAACTAGAAATACCATTTGACCCAGCCATCCCATTACTGGGTACATACTCAAAGGATTATAAATCATGCTGCTATAAAGACATATGCACATGTATGTTTATTGTGGCACTCTTCACAATAGCAAAGACTTGGAACCAACTCAAATGTCCATCAATAATAGCCTGTATTAAGAAAATGTGGCACATATACACCACGGAATACTATGCAGCCATAAAAAGGATGAGTTCATGTCCTTTGTAGGGACATGGATGCAGCTCGAAACCATCATTCTGAGCAAACTATTTCAAGGACAGAAAACCACATACCACATGTTCTCACTCACAGGTGGGATTTAGAACTTGGACAATGAGTTCATTGTCCAAGAACAATAAGAACTTGGACACAGGGTGGGGAACATCACACACCGGGGCCTGTCGTGGGGTGGGGGGAGGGGGGAGGGATAGCATTAGGAGATATACCTAATGTAAATGATGAGTTAATGGGTGCAGCACACCAACATGGCACATGTATCCATATGTAACGAACCTGCACGTTGTGCACATGTACCCTAGAAGTTAAAGTATAATTAAAAAAAAAAAAAAAGCAAACAGAAAAAGATCATTTCTATAGAAAACAGAAAGAGCTCATTCTAAGACTACAGTGTTCAAATGACCATTACTGTAGGTGGATAAATGGTCAGGCTACAGAGATATTTCTCAAATATCAATAATAACATAGCCAAAATTTCTCCAAATTACAGGCCAATGACTTGGAGGAAATAGCCTTTATCAGAACTGTAAGATCGTCTTGTTAAGCCTCTCAGATTATCTAGTTGTACAGTCTCAAAAAACAGTAGGGCCAGAGAATTAGAGGACCAGTACAGCCCTATACCGAAACCTAACGGCTGTAGGTCATCTAAATCTCAAAACCAGTATTCACTCCACCATGCTCTGATGATAGGTATTCTAGTTATTCTTACATCTGCAGGGATTTTTTATTTCAGGTTAGCTGTAGGCAGCAGAGCATGCTGCTATACTGTTCAGCATCTCCTCGAAAAGCAGGTCCAGTTGTTCTGCACCTAGTGACTTTTCTCCAGTTTTGCAATAATAGAGGCCAGCCTTCATGGGAGGTAGTCGTGAGCTATGGATTCATTTCCCTTGCAACAAGAACAATGTCATAGAAAGCTTTCTTGTAGTTTTGCTTGCCTGTTATAAGCTATGGCAAGCATTTTAACCATGTTACTAGAGGTTTCCATTACCTTAAGTGACATCTTGCATCGCTGGTGCCAGCATAGCTTGTCACTCAGTATCATAGACCCACACCTGCCTCCCTCCAGATCTACCCTAGTCAGTAAGGCAATTTTGCTTTCTGGTGAGTGATTTCAGGTTGCACCAAACCACAGTTTCTTACTCTGTGGTTACACAAATCACCTCCTCAATCAGAGTAGACAGATTCAGGTAGCAGCATTCACTGACTGCTAATAGAGAGAAACCTTTCAATCTGATGAGCTGGGAATGTTAAGCAGCATTAGAAAAGAAATCAAAGCAAATATGCTGAAAACGTTCATAAAAGCCATGGACAGAAACCAATATATTACTGCTGATAAATGTCCTTATCCAAGCAAACATTCTCAGGTCAAGGGAAAATAGTTATCATCTTTTAATAATCTTATGTTGAGTTTATGCTAGAAGTACCAAAGACAACAAAAAATAAAGTACATTGGCAAAAGGAATGTGAAAGATAATACATGGTGTGGTGTAATTTAAAGATCTTAGTAGTTAAAGTCACAATATACTGGTTATGATTGTGACTTTAACTACTAATTAAAGCAGTTAAATTGTCAGTGTGACTATAAACAAATCATGTAATCTCTGTAGTCCTCCATTTCCTGATACATAACATTGGGATGAATATGAGCCCTTCTAAGACACCTATTGATCTAATAGTCCTTGATTTTAGTCCTAAGAATAAGACAGCACTTGATTTGTCAGAGCGTCAAGGCCTTTCTTCCCAGAAAAACTATTTCCTTTTTACTTAATTATCTCTATAAACACTCCAACACTTTTACAGGTTAGCAGACTAAGACAGACACACATTTTAAATATATTTCTATGATTTATATATATACATATACGAAAAAATCTGTACTGGCAAGGCAAAGGACTTAAATTGCTATCTGCAGACACAGACAAACACAGAAGCAAAAATAATTTCTTTGTGCTTTAGTCCAAATTACTAAGCAATGTATCTATTTCTTAACTTTATGTAGTGATGCATAGCGGCACTCCAAGTTGGGTGTATAATTTATATCTCTTAATTCACTTTTTAATTTTTCTATCACTTTATGCTGTTTCATAATCACAAAATTGGACACTAGTAGTTATTAAAATTATAATGTATCTTTTTAGTTTATAGATGACAAGATATCTATGATATATTGATGTTAAAAAGATGCTATAGGGAGTTTAGTATGATCCAATTATATTTAATTATAAATTATCCACATATATTACAAACAATTATAAATGCATACACAGATATTTGGTCTAGGAATGGTATTTGGTGATTATCATTGGAAGAGTATAAGTATTTCGCTTTTGACTATTGTTTCAATTTATTATAATGCATAAGCATTACTTTCATAAAAATAATAAAACCCTATATATGATGAAAATATATGTAAATATTTCAAATAAAAGTCTAAAATCATTACAAGTATGCTTTTTCTAAACCTTAGTAATCATTATATTTAGACTTAAAATATGTAAATAAATTGCAATTATTTCCTATATTTGTGGCACAAACACGTTATATTCCATTTTATGCAACAATATTTTCTACACAAATTGGGGCGTATCTATATAAATAATGGTTCATTTTCAAATTTGAGAAGCCATGAAAATTACTCTCAAAAGCCAACTGCATAGTTTAATGTTGGCACTTATCTGTGAATTCCTCGCCTAACAGTTTTTGCTATATAGCAGGTGCCCAGTGCATGTTTTTAAATAAATAATATCTTTTAATATAATTAAATTATAGTAGATAATATATAGATAAGATGTCTCTAACCTTCAGGTCAAGATGAAAACTTAAATGTTAGCCCATGTTTTTACAGATGAGGAAATGAAGACAGTTTTAAATTGCTAAAAGTCTCTAATTGAGTGCCATTAGTGAAGAAAGGCACACAAGTTTTTTGTTTGTCTATTTGTTTGTTTTTCATTTCAAAAGCTTTTGCCGATGTGTCTTGGAGGGAAGAATGACCTATTTCTCAGACAAGCTGCATGGCCTCTACAAAATCTAAAATGGTTTGGCTATTAATTGCAAAATAATAGCCAAATATATTCATACTTTATTTATAGCAAAAATAAATTCATAGTTTGCTATAAAAGGTTTACTGTAAAATATGTTTGAATGCATGTAAAATTTTTATAAAGTAGAAGAAATACCTTAACTTTTTGAGTTATATCACTTATATTGTTTTAGCCCTTTCTTGTGTATGTTTGTGTGATATATATGTACTTTTGTTAATCCAAAGAACTATACTGAACTGTCTGCTTTATAGTGTTCTTATTTTACTTACTGAAAATATATGAGCATGTTTGAATTGTATTAAATGTTTTTCTATAATTATATTTTAATATGTTATTATTTTATTTTATGAATTTGCTTTCATTTATTTAAACTACAATAGATTTTCCCCTAAACTTTGGAATGCTAAATTTTCTTGGGTATATAGTTGGAGTTTTTCAGGATGAATTATCAACAGAAGTCTTTTCTAAATTACAGAATGCTTCCAGATCCCATGTATTGAAAATATTTTAAATGCAGAGAAGGGCAACAAAGAAAAGTAATATATCTATCAGTGACTGTGATCACTTTATTTTTTACATCCTCCCCAATACTTGTTATTATCTGTCCTTATAATTATAACCATCTGACAGCTTTTTAACAGAGAAGAAAACTATGCCTCTGAATCCTCTGCCCTCAATATACTGGTCAATATTGAGTTGTTTTCTACCTTACTAAGCTGATCTCCCACTGATACCCAAGATGTGGTCTACCACAGCCAAAATGGTAGATTCAATTGTACTCTTATTTTTTGCATCTGGACATTTTTCTCTCGCAATGTTCTGAGTACTGTACGTTCTATTCAACATCTTCAAAAACTAAAATGTTTCCCATGCTTAGGGTCCAAATATTTAAAAATCTGATTTTCCCATTCTCCCCAGCATTTCATCCGAAAGTGATATATTCTGCCTTAGAACTTTGGTAGCACTCCTTGTTTACCCTCTTCATGCATCACTTTGCATGTTAGACCATATACTGTGTCTGTGTCTTGTCCTCTAGATCAGCAGTCCCCAACCATTTTGGCACCAGGAACGGGTTTTGTGGAAGACAAGTTTTCCATGGATGGGTGGAAGTGCAGGGAGGGATGGTTCCGGGATGAAACTATTCCACCTCAGATCATCAGGCATTAGTTAGGTTCTTATAAGGAGCCTGCAACCTAGATCCCTGGCATGCACAGTTCACAATAAGGTTCTTGCTCCTATGAGAATCTAATGTCCCCGCTGATCTGACAGGAGGCAGAGTTCAGGTGGCCATGCTCCCTCACCCACTGCTCACTGATCCTGCCATGCAGCTGGCTTCCTAACTCCATGGCCCAGGGGTTGGCGACCCCTGCTCTAGATTGCAAGCGCTATCATCAACATGATTTGTGTGGCTACAAGAAAGAAGGATGTAAACTGTGGATTAAGATGGTAATTTTTCTCTAATTCTCTGAGATAATTTTTACATATTTCTAATTTATTTTAGTAGTTTTAGACAATTAAAATATTAGTAAATGGGCTTCTAACCTAGTAATTCATGTTAATGTGAGAACATTTATAACTTTTTGATTAAAAATTCTGAGTCCAAAACTTGTTCAGCAATTGACTACTTACAATACCTTCAGTGAGCACTAATTTTTTAAAAGATCTTTATATATTTAACAGTGTGAAAGACTTTCTAACTCCATAATTTTAATTTACATGGAAGGGTATTGAAGTTTGGCTACCATATTTTCAGTTATACAAGTTAAATTTCTCTTTAACCTCTGAAGAAAGCAAGTGAGACAGAGCATCATAGTCTCCTCTTTTGTTTCAGGTAGGTCATAAACATTTTATACCTTCTTGGACATAAGAACATACAGACTCCAGATAACCCTGTAAACAAATGGTAGATGCCCACATATAAAATCAGGCTTTTAGCCTCAATCTCAGACCTTTAATTTGGCTGCATAAACTTGATTCAGTTCCTAAAGTATCCTGAATTTTGTAAGAAAACAGGATGTTGGTTCTAAGCCATTGCACAGCTGTGGAGAGGATTAGCCATGAAAGAATGAGAATATATACCATCTGCAGAACTTCTTTCCACCCTCACATTCAGCTATGCATGAGGCAACTCACTGCAAAGGAAGGTGCAGTAGAAAGAGGGAGCTGGTGCAGCTGACTTTGACGTGTGGCTAATCAGTTACACTTTAAAGTCGCTAAGAAGAGTAAAGTCTCTGCCAGTGTTTTTCCTCTCCCCTTTTCAAACCTCCAGTAACTGAATCAGAAACTTGGGCAATGTGAATTGTCTGGACTAACTGCCCATCCTGACCTCATTGCTTCAGTGGCAGCAGTGTGACGTGAAAGAAAAAAATTCTGTAAATGGGCTAGGTTTCCACAGCCAAAGCTAAGTAGAGAATAGAAGCAATTACACACACAGCTTAGGGAAAGACAGGTAAGGGTTTCTGGATATATCAGTCAAATAGAAAATTAATTCATGAAAAATTGAAAACATCAATTCACATCACAGTTCAGTACTTGCTTTGCAGAAGGCTGTAAAAATGATGACCCCAAGTGTTAATGGCGAAGAGATGGGAAGTAACTACATGCCACTCATTTATCCTGCTTGACTCAG
The DNA here is from genome assembly GCF_003255815.1 of Theropithecus gelada. Lineage (NCBI taxonomy): Eukaryota > Metazoa > Chordata > Mammalia > Primates > Cercopithecidae > Theropithecus > Theropithecus gelada. The sequence continues at coordinate 55,050,849 of NC_037681.1, forward strand.
ACCTCCCAATCTCAAACTTTTTGTCCCAATCACCCTCAGCCTCTACTGAGGAAGCCTACAGCCACAAAACTCTCAATCATTACCTAATCCAAAGTTTTAGAAATTTAGTCTTTGGGCAACCCAGAGAATGATTGTCAGGTGGTTTTCAGCAACTCCTCATCCTCACTTTAATTGCTTCCCCACTCTGTTCATTCCCCCAGGTTCCTTTCCTTTTCTCCACCATCCTATCCAGGGGATATATCCTTCCCTGGCCTCCCAAGATTTCATATTTTTCCTGAAAATCTAAGTCTATGAATTACCCTATCTGAGCCAAAATTCACTACTATTTCTTTAAAAAAAAAAAAACACAGATATTTATCTTGTAGCTTGTATTAAATATGATAATACAATAACAGTTTTAACTCACTATCCTACAGGTTAAAGTTTTACATTTTAATGGGGATTAAGGTGCAACTGGGATGGGCATCTTCTAAAACCTCAAACCCCTGGAGTTACAAAAGTGTGTTAATTTCAGGCACTGTGGAGGGACAATGAGGGACCATTGTGGGGCAGGTGTATCCCTATTGCCTATTAAGCACACTCTTGCCATTCTATGAATAAAGCTAGATGCCTGTTAAATTCAAGCAGTGTTTTATATTTTTCATTCTTATTCTGGAGGTGAAATATGCTGTCATTATTATGTCAGGTATGTTCTTTATACCTTCTTCACCTCTAACATCTTTATTAATCCCTTCAATACTGCTTCCTGTAAAAGTCTGGCAAGGAATGAATTTATTTTGCTTCTGCTCTACTTAAATTTCTATCCTTTCTCCTTTTGCCCATCTGAGTTAGTGACCAAAGAAAATCTCCTAAGTTCTCCTGCTCATACAAAATGTGAAAAAGAAAATGGCACCACCAATGGGCTACCCTGGTGGCATTTATTTATTTTAATAAATGTCACGAGAGACATGTTTGGAGGAAAAAGAGCTTGAGCTCTACTTTAAATAGACTGGTCTGTTTTATTTCTGTTCTTCACCAATCATAAGAACGTTCCAAGATTCCTGCTCTATCTGGGCCTCAGTTTCATCATTTCTAATGTGGAGTTAATAACTATTTACCTTGCAGTGTTATTGCTGGGATTGGAAAAAATGTGTATGGAGTGCTTAATGGTGTAAATACACGGAGTACAGTGAATGATCAGTATTATTTGAAGGTAACTGTACTAAGTGTGTGAAGTGTTGCAGAGGTGAAGTGCGCAGACCTGCTTTCCTCAGATGTTGACAGGCTAGTGGTGATGTTGAGATGACTATGATTCCAAATATCAAGAAAACTCTGAAGTTATGGATTGAACTCTGCCTCCCAAATTTACATGAAGTCTTAGTCCCTGATATACCTATAGACAGAGCCTTTAGGAGGTAATTCAGATTAAATGAGATGATAAGGGTAGGGCCCTAATGCAATAGAACTGGCATTCTTAGAAAAAGAGGAAGAGACAGCCGGGACGAGTAGGCACAGAGAAAAGGTCATGGGAGGACACAGCAGGATGGCAGTCATTTGCAAGCCAAGAAGAAAAGTCTCAGGAGACACCACTCTGCCAAGAGTTTGATCTTGGACTTCCAGCCTGCAGAACTATAAGAAAACAGGTAGCTGACGTTAGGAGATTAGAGAAGGGAGATAGATTTTGTGCTAGTTAGTTTGTTTCTAGATGAAGAAAACCTACATGGAAGCAAACGTGAGAGAATAGGTGAGTGTTGAGCAAAGGCAGATGGGGGGCACATTTGAGCCCAAGGAAGAGCCTGCAGGCCTGGTGGGGAGATGGAGGTCCTGGGACAGAGCAGAGTAGCTCAGGGGGCTCTTCAGGTGTAGCATTACTTCTTCACTTTGGGAAGAGAAGCATGTAAAAAATAAATTTGATGGTGCGTAGACACAACTTTTTGACATTAAAATAATCATAATGATAGAAAATTGCCTCCCTTCCCAGAAAGGTCTGAAGCAATTGCACTCTGTAGTAATGCCATTTATTTCATTCATTGTGTTAGAATTCCATGTATAAAGGACATGTTTTGAAAAACAGAATTAGGTGTCATTTGACAACACTTTCTCTCCCAACCGAGAAGGTAACAGAACTAAATGTTGTTCTTACATTTAAGAGCTTTTGAGTCAAACAGATGGAATTAGATTTCTGGTCTCTCAACTCATTAGCTGTTTGCCTTTGACAAAATCCTTAATTGATGTGAACCTGTTTCCTCATCTATAAACATAATAATAACTCCTACTTTCTACCTCACAGAGCTATGTTTATGAGACCAAAACAATGGTGTGCATGCAAGCAGTTAGTATTGTGCCTGGAATACAATAAGTATTAACTATTATTGTAATTATTATGGTTTGGTACTTATCGTGGAAAAGGATAAAACAGGTTGTTGCCTCTACAGTAGCCATCAAATCAAAGGGGGTGTAATTTGATGGAAACCACTTACTTCCCATTTTTATCCTACCTTCCATTGACATTAATTCCTTTGTTCCCAGAATCAGCATTAGGCATTTATTTTCTGGGCAAAAGCAGTGATGACTCTAGAAGTCCTTTTGAAAAATACAGATACTTATGAACTAAGTTAAGTTGTTGGTGGTGTTTACCGTACAGATTATTTCTTCAGCCAGCTAAAATGAAACTCTAAGGAAAAATATGTTTTGATAAGGATTAGGATGAAGAGACATATTTGTCATACACTCAGGGGAGCAGAGTCTGGTGAAGGGCTTTGGAGCATGGTGCTGGGCAGCCCTGGATAGCTAAGTCAGCATCGCAGCCTTGGGGAGAGGAGGGTAAACCAGAGGAGGGGAGCTATGCAGATTGCAGTCACCCATGCATCTCAAAAACAAGGTTGGCCTGGCTTGTCATTTTCCCTGTGGTTTTGCCTCAGTAACTAATTAAATGTAAGTTTATCATAGACTGTGATAAAGTATAACACATCTGTCCAAATTCTTACCATTCTTTCGGAGAAACCAGCCAAGTCTCCCTACAGCTTTGCATATAGAATTCTGGGGTTCATGCATTATTCTCTTATCAGTATTAGATGAGGAAATCTTCCTGATTAAACTCTTGGTCTCCTGAGGAATGTTGCTTTTCTTCCAGATATTAACTGATTTAATCCTCATAACAACTCTATGATATAGAAACTATTATTTCCATCTCTCGGACAAAAAGACTGAGATACAGATAAATCAAGCCTGTAGAAGTTTACAAAAGACATAAGGGGTAAAGTCAGGACAGTTTCCTTGTTCTTAACCATTAGACTTCTATCAGCAAGTACTACCAGACACGATAGTACAATACTTGATTTTCCCCCTCCCCTTTTAAAAAAAATCTATTTGTATCCCAAGGACAAATTCATGGTGCCATGTTAGTATAATACAATACTTCCTTGTGAGCTATTTTGCTTTACTTCTGGCTGCTACTTTGATTACAGTCACTTAATGCAACCAAGAGGAGCTGGTTGCTGATATTAATTCAGAATTGATAGTATTCTTTTTTTTTTTTTTTTTTTTTGAGACAGAGTCTCGCTTAGTCGCCCAGGCTGGAGTGCAGTGGCGCGATCTCGGCTCACTGCAAGCTCCGCCTCCCGGGTTCACGCCATTCTCCTGCCTCAGCCTCCCGAGTAGCTGGGACTACAGGCGCCCGCCGCTTCGCCCGGCTAATTTTTTTTTTTGCATTTTTTAGTAGAGACGGGGTTTCACCATGTTAGCCAGGATGGTCTCGATCTCCTGACCTCGTGATCCGCCCGCCTCGGCCTCCCAAAGTGCTGGGATTACAGGCGTGAGCCACCGCGCCCGGCCGATAGTATTCTTAAATGAATAATTTTCCAATATCTCAAACAGTGGCATTTTCTCTGAGCTCTTTATCGTAGTTTTTCTACAAGTAAAATACAAGTAGGGGGAAAGTGTATTAGAAATCCCAGGGACATCTTATTTCATTTTGTTTTTAAATCTGAGATCTTTTCTTTTCCTAGAAGAGCTGAAGTTCTAATTTTTCTCCCTAAAATTCAAATGTGTATGTAATGGCAATGAATACATATATACAAACATACACATGACATATATACATGCATTCATATATACTCCAAAGATCTAAGTTTACTTATTTTTTAAAATTATTCCTCCAAAAAGCACATACAACCTAAAACCCTGGAATAGGTCAGTCGTCTTCATCCAGACAGAACTGACGTTTGTCTTCTCCCTAAGGTGCCTTGCTATGTTTCCTTGACCTTGGATGAGCCTTAATTATGTGTCAATAGTAAGAGGGTTTTTTTTTCTGTTAGCCTGATAACTGATTTATGAAAATGTGGAGAAGAAAGTGAGAAAGGATGTCAAAACCTGGTGCAAAACATTCTTGATCTAAAAATCTCTCACAAAACATTGCTGCTTTGGGATCATTCTCATCAATTTTTATATCCTTATCCCTAGCAAAGCTAGTAGAACATTGTGAATAACAGTACAGCCAAGGACCAACTGGCTCTGGGCCTAGGAGAAGTCCTTAGGCCAACTTGACCTAGTGATCCAATCTCTCTGTGCCTCAGTTTCCTCATCTGTAGCAGGCAGCTAATAATAATAATAAATACATAAATTTCTACCTTATAGGGAGGTTGTGAGTAGCAAATGGATACACACCTACTTAATTAATTTATGTTATATATAAATATGTAGAGGTATATTAATTATGTACACTTATACTTAATATAAGCAGATGTGTGTATTTAAATGTGGACACACATACATCTTTTAAGATGCCTTGCACCAAGGACATATGAGTGCTAAGTTGGTGTCTGCTATCATTATTTGTTCACTATTTGTGGCTGCCAGTGAGCTTATGATACAGACAGGGAGAAATAGGGGACATATTGCATCGTGATTACATGTGTAGAATCTGAAGTTAGATGGCCTTGGGAAATTTATTTGACCTTTTAGGAGACTATCTGTCCTAGTACCTAGTATATACTAAAAGTTTAATAATTATGATCCTTATTATTATAATTATTCATTATTATTACATCAGTTTAAATAAAAATTTCCTTGTTAGTATAAGCCTTAATTGTAATATTGAGCCCACATGGAACTGTCCCTAATATAGAATCTACATTCCTATATTGCATATTATATGTGGTTTGAATCTGACTATTGTAAATTTCAATATGGTCACAGAAAATTTATTGACACCCTAATAATGAGAAATCAGGCATTGCAATGGACTGAGTGTTTGTGTCTCTCAGAAATTTATATGTTGAAGCCTTTATTCTCAAGGTAATAGTATTAGGAAGTGGGGTCTTTGGGAGCTAGTTATGTCATGAGGATGGAGCCCTCACTATTAGGATTAGCACCTTTACAAGAAGAGATCAGAGAGTTTGTTCCCCTTTCTCTACTCTCCACCATGTGAGGATATGAGAAACAGACTATTTGCAAAAGAGGAAGCTGGTCCTCACCACCCATTGAGTTTGCCAGAGGTCTAGGATTTACCAGTTTCCAGAACTGTGAGAAATAAATATTTGTTTTTTAAGTCACCCATTCTATGGATATTTGTCATAGCAGCCAGCATTGACTAAGATATACACTTACCTAAAAAGTTTCTCTTTGATTATTCTCTGCCATGTTTTTGTTTTCCTCTGGAAATCCTAGGCTTCTGCCTTGTACTGTGTCTCTTATCGAGTTGGACACACATTATTAGCACAATCAAGTTTCTGTGTAGTAACAGAAGATAGCAGTTCTCTGGAAGAGGATTTCCAATTAATTTCCATGCAGCAAGGCTGCTGCTGCACTGTCCATCATTGGCAGACACTTCATTCTTCCTACGTGACCAGGAATAACAATGAATGCTTCTAGCAAGAAAACTGCCTGCCAAATCCCACATCTTTAAAAATGGACTCTAAGCAGACACCACATAATGAGCCTGACCTCATCTCAGATCTCATGAAATAATCTATTAACCAACCATCAGGATGTTTATTAACTGTTCCTTACTCACACCTTAGTGGGGCATAATACGAGATTTGCTTTCTTTAATTTATTTTCACAAATAAATCAATTACATTGTGCTGACTTATTCTTTTAAAGGACCCTGGTCTTTATCACTGTCAACTTTTGTACAGTTTAATGATATCGTAGTGTCGGTAACCATCTTAAACCATCTATATCCTTATATTTAGTTACAGAGAGATACACTGGCTATTCTCAATACTTCTACTTAAATGAAAAAGGAACATTTCGCACGTCACTCAGTTTTTTCAAATCTTTACACTTCAAAGACAAATTGGCCTGTAGATTCTTGTTTTTCTTTTAATTAAAGAGTAACTGTATAAACTTAATATTTTTAAAATGTGGTTATCTTCTAGACTCATGTGGCTTGAATTTATCTCTTTTATCATATATTACATCATTTATCCAGTTTTGAATAAACAGAATCTAAAACTAATTCTCTAAAGCATAATAAGGTTGAGATTATTTGCATTCACATCTCCCTTAAGATTCAGCTTTTTATTTCCTGCATGACCTTTACCAGACATGCAGACCTTCAAAAGCCTCAATTTTATCATCAGTGAAACAGGAATAATGATAGTACCGTCCCACAGGCTTGCTGTGAGGATAAAAGGGAAAGACCCGTTAAGTGCATTGCAGTTCTACACATATAATAAAGGCCCAGAACAGGTTTTCTGTCCCTTTTATTATTATTACCTTAGAAATGTGACAGGAGATTCATACACAAAGGATTAAGATGGTTTTTCAGAGATTTAGAGCCAGCAAACGAAGTATAGCATTGATTTTTTTTCCAGGAACTGTGTTTAACATAGGGTTATAAGCTAATAAATTCACACAGGCCTTTGCACTCGCTACGCAGGCCCAGGGTAAACGTTGACCATATGAGCTGCAATGAACTGACCATCGTGGAAATGATATGTATTAGACCTCCTTAGTGGGGAAATCACAATTGAAATTTGTATATATTGACACACTGACAAGAGTCTGGAGCCTGAGGAAAGAGATTCGTGGATGGCATGTGCTGATTACAAGAAGGAAAAGGATGACCTCTGACTTGCTGTGTTCATCTCCAAATATTCTACATAACACATGATTAGCAGACTTAGAAATAATCTCAGCCTTTTCTTTAAAATGTCTAAATAGTAAGGAAAATAGAATGCAAATGCCTACATCTCCAGATGAACAAATACTATGTACTAGGTGAAAACATATAATAAATCATTAGATACATAGTGTTATTTAGCTAAGTAGTAATGTAAACCAGATGGCAAACAGGTGGCTCTAGGCTGGTATCAGGCAATAGACAGGTTTTTCTCGGCCTACACAGTGTTAGATGGGATAGTAGCTAAAACATTTTAAATTATTTATGAACATTTGCAAAACAGAATATTCTATATAAAATTCATATGTACATATGCATGCTTTATTAAACAATACAAGATACGTATAGGCATACACACAAGGGAGTTCTGTGTTGAAAGAACACTTTTTATTTTGAATATGGTGATAGTTACAAGAAGGTACACATGTAACAAAAAGAAAACTGTGCAATTGTTTACCAAAATTGCATAAAACATACACTCCAATATAAAACTGATGAGGTCTGAATAAGCTCTGTGGATTGCAGTAATGTTAATTTTTATCAATGTAATTGTACCAATGTTTTGATAGCGTACTACAGTCATGTAAGCCATTACTATTGGGGAGACAGGTAAAAGGGGTATAAGACATTTTTGTGTATTTCTTACGAACATAACTTCCCAGAAGTTATAATTATTTCAAAATAAAAAGTTAAAAATTATATGCAAGTCAAGAGACTCCGGCAAAAGAACTCCCATGTGGCAGTAATTGTCTAGAGTTACATAGCAAGTGCTACCTTATACAAGCCATGGAAGAAAGGAAGTGAGAACTTAAAAACAGGAAGGGAAAGAAGAAAGGGAGGAAAGAATGAGAGGACTAAGACGAGGAAGAAGAGGAAATATCTATTTCAAAGACATGGAAATGTTTATAACTATATATATCTACATAATACATAGAAAACTATAAACATTGAAATATATAGAAATATCTATAGAAATAAATATATGTGATGTATACACATGTATGCATTTGAAGTATATATATATTCATATATCCTAAATGAAAAATAATTACTTCCAAAGAAGACAGTAAAGAAGGACAAAATAACATTGACTGGTAGTGCATAAAAAAGAACTCAATATAATGTTAAAAGGAACATACTAATATCATTAATGAAAATGAACTATGCATACAGGCAAAAGAATGAGATTAATATTATCGGAATTGATATAAAAATATAGATACTAGCCATTGATAAGACACGTATTTAAAACATAACAACATGAAAATATTGAAAGTTAAATGATGGAAATATTATTTCAGCAAATTCTAACCCAAAAAAGCTGCTGGACATATACTAATACAGATTTTACAGTAACTACATAAAAATTAATGTTTTAGTTCACTAGATGCTATGTGATGTTAAAATCTTAAGTTTTAGATACCTAAATTACTTCAACATATATACAGCAGATCCTGGAGGCAGAGCCAGATGGCCAAATAGGACCTTCCTCTGATCATCCCCCTGGCAGGAACACCAAATTGAACAATTGTCCACATTAGAAAGCACCTTCATAAGAAAAAAAAATTAGGTGAATGATCCAAATACCCGCTTTTAATATCATAATAAGAAAAGAGGCATATAAGAGGGTAGGAAGATAGCATTAAATTGCCCCTGCAATGGTACCACATGGAGGGAGAAACTGTGTGCTTGAGGGAGAAAGAGTGTAGTGACTCTGGGACTTTGCATTGGAACTCAGTGCTGCTGTGGTCATAGCAGAAAGCTACAAAGGGCGGCATTCAGCCAGCACTTACAGAGGAAACATTTAGATCAGTCCTAATTACAGGAGAATCATCCAATTCAGCAGTTGGAACTTGAGTCCCTCCTAGCCCTACCACCATGGGCTAAAGCACTCTGGAGTGCTAAGTAAAGTTGAAAGGTAGCCTAGGCCACATGGACTGCAATTCCTGGGCAAGTCTTGGTGCTGTGCTGGGTTTGGAACCAGTGGACTTGGGAGGCAAGAAACCCAGAGAGACACCGGCTGGGGCAGCCAAGGGAGTGCTTGTGTCACCCCTCCCCCAACCTAAGGCATCACAGCTTGCAGCTCCTGGAGAGACCCCTTTCTTCCCCTCCAGGAAAGGAGAGAAGAGAGTAAAAAGGACTTTGTCTTGCTACTTGTATAACAGCTCAACCACAGTAACATAAAGCACCAAGTAGAGCTCTGAAACCCCCATTCCATGCCCTAGCTCCCACACAGTATTATTAGGCACACCCAGGGCCAAAAGGGAACATGCTGCCCTGAAGTGGAGAACCTAGTCCTGGCAGGATTAATCACTTGTTGATGAAAGAGTGCTTAGGCCTTCAATAAACATCAGTGGTAGCCAGGCAGTACTCATCACAGACCTTAGGTGACCTAGTACTATGTGGGCTTCAGGTGTGACCCGGCACATTCCCAGCCATGGTGACCACAAAAAGAGATGTCTTTTGCTTGAGGACAGAAAAGGGAAGAGTAAAAAGGATTTTATCTTCCAACTTGGGTGCCAGCTCAGCCACAGTAAAATAAAGCACCAAGTAGATCCCTAAAGTTACCAACTCCAAGGTCTAGTTCCTAAACAGCATTTCTAGATTCACCCTGGGCCAGAAGGAAGCCCTCTCCCTGAAGGGAAAGACACTTGCCTGGCTGCATTCACCACCTGCTGACTACAGAGCCCGTGGGCCTTGAATAAACATAGGCAGTAGACAGACAATAGTCACCACAGGCCTTGGTGAGACCCAGTACTAGACTGGCTTCAGATCTGACCCAGCACTTCCTAGTGTTCTGGACATGGGTGCTTGTGTTACCCTTTCCCCAACTCCAGGAAGCTCAGCACAGAGAGAGGGAGACACTCCTCGTTTGAAGGAAAATGAGGAAAGAGAATAAGAGACTCTGCTGATAATCCTGGTAAGGCTCTGTATTAGTCAGTTCTCACACTGCTAATAAAGACATACCCGAGACTGGGTAATTTATAAAGGAGAGCGGTTTAATTGACTCACAGTTGCACATGGCTGGGGAGATCTCACAATCATAGTGGAAGGCAAATAAGGAGCAAAGTCATGTCTTACATGGTGACAGGCAAGAGAGTGTGTGCAGGGGAACTCCCCTTTATAAAACCACCAGATCTCATGAAATTTATTCACCTTCATGAGAACAGCATGGGATATGCCTGCCCCCATGATTCACTTACCTCCCACTGGGTCTCTCCCATGACATGGAATTATAGGAGCTACAATTCAAGATGAGATTTGGGTGGGGGCACAGTGAAACCATATCAGGCTCCCAGATCTTACCCAAGAACATGAAAGTGGTACCTCTACAAGTCTGCAACAGTCACAGAAGGCACGGGCTTCAGTGCCTTCTAATGCAGATACTACTGCAGTGACCAAAGACTTAGATTACAACCTTCAATTCCCTTTTAATACTTAGGAAACCTTCTCGGGAAGGGTGGGTACAAATAAGCTCAGAATGAGAAGATTGCAATAAATACCCAAACTTTCAATGCCCACACATCAACGAGCATCCATAAGTAAGATCATCTAGGAAAACATGACCTCATCAAATGAACTAAACAAGGCACAAGAGAACAATCCCAGGGTGACAGAGACGTGTGACCTTTCAGATAGAGAGTTCAAAATAGCAATTTTGGGGGAACTCAATGAAATTCAAGGTAACAGAGAGAAGAAATGCAGAAACTTATTAGATAAATGTAATGGAGTTTGAAATAATGTAACAAAACCAAGAAGAAATTCTAGAGCTGGAGAATGCATCAGAGCGTCTCAACAGCAGAACTGACCAAATAGAAGAATTAATGAGCTTAAAGACAGGCTATTTGAAAATACATGGTTAGAGAAGAGAAAATTTAAAAATCAGTTTAAAAAAAATAAAACATGCCTACAAAACCTAGAAAATTGCCTCAGCAAGTCAAATCTAAGAGTTATTGGCTGTAAAGAAGTCATACAGAATGCGACTGGGCTAGAAATTTAATTCAATAAGATAATAACACAGAACTTTTGAAGCCTAGAGAAGGATACCAATAGTCAAGTACAATAAGGTCATAGAAAACCAACCAGATTTAACCCCAATAAAACTACCTCAAGACATTTAATAATCAAACTCCCAAAGGGCAAGAATAAAGAAAGGACCCTAAAAGCAGCAAGAGAAAACAAACAAAGGAGCAAGTGAGCTTTCATACATGAAAAGGAGCTCCAGTACACCTGGCAGCAGGCTTTTCAGTGGAAACTTTACTGGCCAGGAGAGAGTGGCATGTCATATTTAAAACACTGGACTTAATCTGCAGCACAGACCAAATGGGCTTTATAGATATGTACAGAAGATTTCCTCCAACGGCTGCGTAATACGCATTCCTTTCCTCAGTGCATGGAACATTCTCAAGGACAGACAATATGTTAGGCCACAAAACAGGTCTTAAAAATTCAAAAAAATAGAAATTGTATCAAGTATATTATCTGACCACAATGAAACAGAACTAGTAATCAATATCAAGAGGAACTTTGGAAACTACACAAACACATGGAAATTAAACAACATTCTCCTGAATGACCAGTGGGTCAGTGAAGAAATTAAGAAGGAAATTTTAAAAATATATTGAAACAAATGAAAATGGAAACCCAACATAATAAAAATTATGGAATACTACAAAGGCAGTACTAAGGGGAAAGTTTATAGCAATAATCACTGATATCAAACAAGTAGAAAAAATTCGAATAAATAACCTAAAGTTTAATCTTAAAGAACTAGAAAAGCAAGAGCAAAACAAACCCAAAATTAGTAGAATAAAAGAAATAATAAAGATCAGAGCAGAAATAAATAAAATTGAATGAAGAAAACAATTCAAAATACAAAAGATCTTTAACTTGACTAAGAAAAAAAGAAAAACCCATATAAGATCAGAGATTAAAAAAAAGAAGACATTGCAACTGATACTGCAGAAATTCAAAGGATCATTAGATGTTGCTATATGCAACTATACACCAATAAATTGGAAAACGTATAAGAAATGGATAAATTCCTAGATACATAAAACTCAACAAGATTGAACCATGAAGATACAAAAAACCTGAATTGACTAATAAAAGGTAATAAGGTCAAAGACAATAAAAAGTATGCCAGCAGCGGGGCTCGGTAGTTCATGCCTATAATCCCAGAACTTTCGGAGGCGAGGCAGGTGGATCATTTGAGCCCAGGAGTTTAAGACCAGCTTGGTCCAAATGGCAAAACCCTGTCTCTACTAAACATAAAAAATTTGGGAGGCTGAGGCAGGAGAATTGCTTAAAACCTGGGGGGCGGAGGTTGCAGTGAGCTGAGGTCATACCTCCGCCCTGCAGCCTGGGCGACAGAGTGAGACTTCGTCTCAAAAAAATAAAAATAATAAAAATAAAAATTAACAAGGCCTGGTGACTCACACCTGTAATACCAGCTACTCAGGAGGCTGGGGCAGGAGAATCACTTGAACCCGGGAGGCAGAGGCTGCAGTGAGCCAAGATCATGCCCCTGTACTCTAGCCTGGGCAATAGAGTGAGACTCTGCCTCAAAAAAAGAAAAATGTCTCCCAGCAAAGAAAAGCCTGGGACCTGATGGCTTCCCTGCTGAATTTTACCAATCATTTAAAGAACCAATATCAATCCTGTCCAAACTTTTCCAAAAGATAGAGGAATCTAAACTCATTCCATGAGGCTAGTATTCCTCTGACACAAAAATGAGACAGTGACACGCTGAAACAAGAAAACTAAAAACCAGTACCTCTGATGAACATTGATGCAAAAATTGCCAAGAAAATACTAGGAAACGGAATTCAACAACATATTTAAAAGATCATCCATCATGACAAAATGGGATCTATCCCAGGGATATAAGGATGATTCAATGCATGCAAATCTCTCAATATGATACATCACATCAACAGAATGAAGGACAAAAACCATGTGATCATTACAACTGATGCTGAAAAAGCATTTGGTAAAATTCAATAACCCTTCATGATGATAACCTTCAAAAATGGATATAGAAGGAACATACCTCAACACAGTAAAAGCTGTATACATCAGACTCACAGATAGTATCATTCTAAATAATGAAAAACTGAAAGCCTTTCCTTTAAGATCTGGAAAAACACATAGATGCCCACTTTATTTACTGTTATTCAACATAGTACTGTAAGTCCTATCTAAACAAGAGAAAGAAAAAAAAGGGGATCCAAATTGGAAAGCAAGAAGTGAAATTATCCTTTTTTTATTTTACAGATGATATTATCATGTATTTGGAAAAACCTAAAGACTCCACCAGAAAAGTATCAGAACAAATAAATTTAGTAAAGTTGCAGGATACAGTATCAACATAAAAAAATCAGTAGCATATCTGCATGACAAAAGTGAACAATCTGGAAAAGAAATCAAGAAAGTAAGCCTATTTACAGTAGCTGTGAATATAATAAATACATAAGAATAAACTTCAATCAAAAAAATTATAATCCTCTACAATGAATACTATAAAACATTGATGCAAGGAATTGAAGAGAATACAAACTGGAAGGATATTCCATGTTTGTGGACTGGAAGAATCAACATTGTTAAAATTCCCATACTACCCAAATCAATCTACAGATTCAATGCAGGATGTGAAATCAAATCCCTATCACAACAATATCAATGGCATTCCTCACAGAAATAGAAAAAATAATCTTAAAATTTATCTGGAACTACAAAAGACCCAGAATAGGCAAAGCAATCCTGAGCAAAAATAACAAAACTGGAGAAATCATATTATCTGACTTGAAATTATACTACAGAATTCTGCTAAACCAAACAGCATGGTATTGGCATAAACAGACACACAAACCAATGGAACTGAACAGACAACACAGAAATAAGTCCATCCATCTACAGTGAACTTATTTTCAACAGTGGTGCCAAGAACATACATTGGAGAAAGCACGGTCCTCAATAATTGGTGCTGGGGCAACTGGGTATCCATATGCAGGAAATTGACACTAGACCTCTGTTGCTTGCCATAGACAAAAATCAAATCGAAATGGATTAAAGGCTTAAATCTAATAATTCAGTCTATGAAACTTTTAAAAGAAGTCATTGAAGAAACTCATCAAAACATTGCACTTGGCAAAAGTTTCTTGAGTATTACACTGCAAGCACAGGTAACCAAAGAAAAAATTAACTAATGCTAATTTGTGTGTTGCGGGGGGGGGGATGAAGTTTCACTCTTGTCACCCAGGCTGGAGTGCAATGACACGATGGCTCACTGCAACCTCCACCTCTTGGGTTCAAAGGATTCTGTCAGCCTCCCGAGTAGCTGGGATTACAGGTACCCACCATCATGCCCAGCTAATTTTTGTATTTTTAGTAGAGATGGGGTCTCGTCATGTTGGCCAGGCTGGTCTCAAGCTCCCGACCTCAGGCGATCCACCCGCCTCGGCCTCCCAAAGTGCTGGGATTACAGGAGTGAGTCACAGTGCCCGGCCAACAAATGCTATTACATCAGTTAAAACCTTTCTGCACAACAAAGGAAACAATTAACAAAGTGAAGAGAAAACCCACGGAATAGGGGAACATATTTGCAAACTATTCCTCTGACAAAAGATTAATAGCCAGAATATATAAGGAACTCAAATAATTCAATAGGAAAAAAAAACTAATAATCTGATTTTTAAGTGGGTAAAATCTACATAGACGTTTCTCAAAATAAGGCATACAAATAGCAAACAGGTATCTGAAAAATTGTTCAACATCATTGGTCATCAGAGAAATGTAACTCAGAATTACAGGAGATATCATCTTACTGCAATTACAATGGCTCTTATCGAACAGGCAGGCAATATAAAATACTGGTGAGGATGTGGAGCAAAGGGTAACTTTCTCCATTGTTGGTGGGAATGCAAATTAGTACAACCATTATTGAGAACAGTTTGGAGGTTCCTCCAAAACTAAAACTAGAGCTACCATATGGTTCTGCAATCCCACTGGTAGTTATATACCCTGAAAAAAGGAAATCAATCTATCAAAGAGATATCTGCACTCCCATGTTTATTGCAGCACTATTTAGAATAGCCAAAATTGGCTATTCCAGACATTTTAAGTAACCTAAGTGTCTATCAACAGATGAATGGATAAAGAAAATGTGGCACATATACACAATGGAGTAAAATTCAGCCATAAAAAAGGAGATCCTGTAATTTGCAACAACATGGATGGTACTGGAGGTTATTATGTGAAGTGAAATAAGCCGGGCACAGAAAGACAAACATTGCATGTTCTCAATCATTTTGGAAAGTTACAAACGAAAACAATTGAACTCATGGAGATAGTAGAATGATGTCTCTCAGAGGCTAGGAAGGGTAGTAGGGATTGAGGTGGGTGGGCAAATGGGGATAGTTAATGGGTACAAAAACATAGATAGAATGAACATGATCTAGTATTTGATAGCACTACCGGGTGACTATAGTAAAAATTAATCTTTTGCACATTTTTAAATAATTAAGATTATAATCGGAAAGTTTGTAACACAGATAAATGATAAATGTTTGAAGTGACGTATACTCCACTTTCCCTGATGTGATTATTACTTACTGTATGCTTGTATCATTAATATATCTCATACCCATAAATATATGCACCCACTATGTACCCATTAAAAATTAGAAGTAATTTTTTAAAAAGAAAAAATATATAAAGCAAATTTCATAAAAATAATAGGATAAAATTCACAAATCCGATATCGGACTGGAAGTTTTCAGCATACATGTTTTTGTAAGTCATAAATCAAATAGATAAAAATGAAAAAAAAGAGAACATTAGAACAACATAACAAAAGTCTGCTTTAATGCACATAATGAAACCTATACCCAGCAAGTAATGAGTACACATTTAAAAAATATACCATAGTACATTTACAAAAAGATATACTATACTGTGAAGTCTCAAAACATTTCAAATATTGATGTCATCAGAACAGACTCTCTTACTCCCATGCATTTGTCTAACAAATCATGTCAAAATAAAGATAACAACTTTATTTAAAATTGAAAAATATACTCAAATATGTCAGAGACAAAAGAAAGTCATATTGTAAATTAGAATATTTGTAGAACTAAATAATAGAAATGCTCCATCTCAAAACTTGAAGTATGCAGCTAAAGCAATAATTCAAGGAAAATATAAAACCTTAAAATTTTAATGTTACGAAGAAGAACGGCTAAAAAGTTTATGACTACAGTAAATTCAAGGTAAGCCAATAATAAAGAAAGGAAATTAAATAGAATAAAAAGATACAAAAGGGAAGGTAAACAACACAAAGTTGCTTCTTTAGAGAGAGAAAATTGCCAGTCCTTTGGCAAAAGTGATCTGATCAAAAACAAAACCTTTCCATAAAGGTACAAACAATATTATAAATAAAAAATTACATAAAAAAGGATGAGTTCATGTCCTTTACAGGGACATGGATGAAGCTGGAAATCATCATTCTAGCAAAGTAACACAGGAACAGAAAACCAAACACCACATGTTCTCACTCATAAGTGGGAGTTGAACAATGAGAACACTTGGAGACAGGGAGGGGATCATCACACACCGGGGCATGTCGAGGGGTGGGGGGCTAGGGAAGGGATGGCATTAGGACAAATATCTAATGTAGATGACGGATTGATGGGTGCAGCAAACCACCGTGGCACATGTATACCTATGTAACAAACCTGCAAGTTCTGCACATGTACCCCAGAACTTAAAGTATAAAAAAAGATTTAAAAAAATTAAACAAGAAAATATGGACAGGATATTTTTCTAAATAAAATTACTAAATATTTTGATACTTTATTCCAGTAAATATAGATGCTTAGATAAAAGTGATAATAAACAACAGCAACATAATCTTTCCAAAATCACTAAAACAAAATATAAAACCGTCTTATAATTATGTTTTAAATGGCATAAAGAAGTGAATTTTCCATGTTCATAGATTGAAAGTGCTAAATCTAGTAAAGATGTTAATTGTTTCTGAATGCATTCATAAAGTCAATGCACTGCCAATAACAATAATATTTTTCCCAAAAATTATATTTATTCTAAAATATATGTAGAAGAGAAATAAATAATGAAGAATCAAGTTATTTTTGACAATCAGATGGGTAGGTATGGGTAGGTAGGCCAACCAGCTATTAAGATCTACTATATCTTTATTAGAGCTAAAACACTGTGATATTGGCACAGGCATAGGCAGGTAGAACAATGGAAACCTGACATATACAAGTGGTGGTATCACAGATCAATAAGAAAAATGTTAACTAATAAATGGCATTGAGTTTTAGTTGGCCTTATGAAAAAAATGAAGTTAGATTCTTCCTCTAAACTATATACAAAAATAAATTCTAGCAAATTAAAAATGAATACAGGAATGTCTATATGAATTCAGAGTAATAAAGTATATCTTCATCAATATACACAAAGAATAAACAATAAATGTAATATATCAGTAAATAAGTGTTGATGTGTTCATACAATGGAATATTATACAGCAACAAACAGAAATGGATCTGTTACAGGTATCAGTACGGATGAATCTTACAGACATACTTTTGAGTGGAAAAACCATTGATAAATGAATACATATAGTATATCATGTACCTTCATTTTAAGATATAAAGCAATTATATTTGATTTTAAAGATACACAGTTTTATAATAATTACTTGTGGAAGTACATGAAACTACTAAGAACCAAATCAATATAATAAATATGTCTGAGAGTAGGTAGGTAGGGTGCATAAGAAGCAAAGGTTAGGTATTCAAGAATCTCCAACAGCATTTGCAACGTTTTACTTCTAAAACTGAATGATGGGTACACAGATATTTACTTTCATATAGTTTATATCTTCTAGTATACCTGCAATATTTTACAATGAATTTTAAAACAGCAGTAACACACACAAGGCTTCTACTCTCCAATTCACCACTGACTCACCATTCCCCACTATGATACAGTTTAAAAGAGCAAGCTTAGACTGTTGTGTTTACCTAGAGTAGTACTAAAGAGGAAACAAATATTTATTTTAAAAAATTACAGGCTTGCAATGAGAGATAAGCACATCATGAATAACGGGGTATCTGGGTATCCGTCCCTTCAAGCATGTATCCACTGAATTGCAAACAATCCAATTATACTCTTTAAGTTACTCTAAAACGTACATGTTATTATTGACCATAATCATCCCATTGTGCTGTCCAACAATAAGCCTTATTTATTCTTTCTAACTACTTTTTGTACCCATTAAACATCCCACTGCCCCCCAACCCCCCTACTAGGTTGTCGGAAAGATAAAACACCGAAACCATTTTTTTGGGCTGGGTTATGGATAAAAATGAAACTAAGCTGTTTCAAAGGATAGTCTACTTCACACACAAAAAAATAGTTTATTTTTTAATAGCAACCTAAAACACTCATTTACTTTAGCTGCTAGCAGCCTGTAGGTCCTTGAGTTTATGAACACTAATCAACACTAGTACAGAGAAGACACTGTATAGATATTTTCATTATTATAATAATTAACACAAGATAATTTTCCACATCTTAGGCTTAGAAAGTTATCTTATCATTACATAAGACCTGTATAAAAGTAGATGAATGAATGAAGAGTTCTATGAAACTGAAGATCAGACATGCAGTTTATAATGCTTCTAAGCTACTTTGAACCCCTTTGTAATGAGCGAAGAAATGTTACTGCTTAAGAAATTGTAATCATTTTTGCTTATAATTAACATCACTTTATTAATAATTGTTATACTTCAAATTTATTCTCTCTGGCTTGGAAAATTAGCAACAGTGTTGAATAAATTATGATAACATTAAAAGAAACTATATTTAAAGCAAGCAAAAGTTTCACTGGACAGATAAGATTGTACTCATTATAAAGTATATTTACCACGGAGGAGCTGCATCTCCTGTGAGATACGAGAGAACAGATTTTGATGACCAGATGGCTTTTCCAGCCTGAGAAGTATGCACATTGGCTAGCTACTTGACTCACTGGTTTTGCTTGCATTTCGTGGCATAAATTTTTCTCAGCTGCAGGCGACAGTTGAATGGACATTAAAATCTCAGAGTTAAAATAGAGCTATAGTTTCTTTGAACAAACCTTTCTACCAGTGAAAGATGTCGCCTTACAAGTGGTCTTCAAATCTCTAATTGAACATTCTATTGACCAAGAATTCACTGTCTCTGAGATGGATTATATCATTGCTGAAGTGCTTAATTGTTGAATAATCTACCCTTATATGTCTTTCTGTAACTTTCAGCCATTGGACCTCGGCCTGTTCCCCTTTCCTGTAAAAATTACTATTTAATTTTTAAATAGTAATTGAACAAACATTTGGGGAGCAGTTGCTATCAAGTTAAATTTTAAGAAGATGTGATTTATATATCTATGGATTTTCAACTATTTAGTGCAGAAAGACATATACATGAACATTTACACATATAGGTATTCTTATTGCCACAACCTGTTTACTGTTGACAAAAAGGTGAATGTATTTCAAGTAGGAAATTAGAGAGCTCGTTAACCATGCATCATAAGTAAGGCAGCAAATCTCTAGTCTTCATCAGTAAGAGTCCCAATCCTTACTTACTGCAACTTTGATAAATGGATATTGTTAAGAGTGTGTGTTGATTGTGCCACTGTTCAAGGTGGCTAAGTCCATACATTTCTTTCACTTCTCACTCCAGATTTTGTGAAATGACACCTAAGTTATATAAAAAGATGTAAATTAATAACTGCTCTCATAATGAGAGAAGTTTCATCAGTGGCTTAAAGACTTTCAAACATGCATGAATATTTGGAGTATAAAGAATAGCAGATGATTCTAGTAGCAATGTAGAAACATAAAGAGGAGGAAACTCTAGCGGATATAAAAAGTGTTCCTCCCCCACCCACCAGAGCCTTAGTGGGCCTTCAAGTTTAGAGACCAGGAGTAGGCTACAAAACAGAGTCATTCATTTATGCTTTTATTCATAATATCGAAAGCAGATGACCACATGCTTTCATCCTCCACCTTTAGAGAGTCTGACACCAAGACGGAGACTAGAGATGTGCTGTTTAAAGAAGCTGAAAAATTGATTTATGGTGGGCAAGGACTCAGAGTCAACATCTTATCTTGGCCCAAGACAGGAGGTTTGGTGGTTGTAGGAAACATGTATTCTTTCCACCCATGTAAGTGAGAATGAATTCTTCCAGTTGGCATATATCTAACTCTGATATAAAACTCAATAAGTCTTGGCCGGGTGTGGTGGCTCATGCCTGTAATCCCAGCACTTTGGAAGACTGAGGGGTGCAGATCAAGAGATCAGGAGTTCGAGACCAGCCTGGCCAACTTGGTGAAACCACATCTCTACTAAAAATACAAAAATTAGCCAGGCATGGTGGTGGGGCGCCTGTAATCCCAGGTACTTGGAAGGCTGAGGCAGGAGAATCACTCGAAACCGGAAGACAGAGGTTGCAGTGAGCCAAGATTGCTGCCACTACACTCCAGTCTGGGCGACAAGAGCGAAACTCCATCTCCAAAAAAAAAAGAAAAAAGTAAATAAATACATAAATAAATAATAAATAATATAAAACTCAATAAGTTTTTCTACACAGAGCAACAGAGATACCTACACAAAGTCATAGGCGATCAAGGTCAATAACTAATATTTAACACATTCATTCACAGATATGAATTGAGAACAAAGTAGCACCAGACATTTTCAAGAAGTCAAGAACAAATGTAGAGAAGCATAATGATAACAAATAGAAAAAAAAAAGATGCCCCAAAAAACAGAACTCAAGGAACAGAAAAATGTATTTTGAATTTCCTTAGAGATTCCAGAAGATTCTGCAGTAAGTAAAACAAGATCAAGCTTATGTTTTAAAAAATTATCAGAGAATTAGAAAATGTTACTGGAAAGAAAACCATTAAAAAGTGTTAGAACATAAAAGAAAAAAGTCTCAAAAGATAGAGCAAAAAAGTCAAAAAATGAGAAAACTCTAAGAGAAACATCAAAGAGAAACACAAGATAGAGAGGCTAGAATTCCATCATGTGACTAATGAGAACTTTGGAAGGATTAGAAAAACTGGAGAAAAGAAACTAGTCAAAAAATGAATTGACATTATTTCACAACGTTTAACAACAAATATCAAATTGGGAGAACCTGAAAAGTTCCTGGAATGATGGAAAAAGTCCTATTTTAAACACATCCATGAAATTTCAGAACATTAAAGATACAAAGATGGTCTTAAAGGTGATTGGGGAAAAATGCCAGTTTATGGATAAGTAAATGGGAATCAGATTGGCATTAGAAAATGATGCTGTGAGACAAAGAGAAAATTGCATATTCTTGCCAAGCCATCCATAATCTGTGAGTAAAGTTATACTCCCAAGTAAAATGAAAACAAAATTGAAAAAACTATATACAGACTTTTAAAATGCACTTAATCTGGAATGCCATAATGAGAACTCTAGTGCATCAGTAGAGAATAACTAGCTTTAATTGAAACAGGAAGTCAGATGCTTCATTTTGACAAATGTTTTGGTTGAGAACTTGAATGATTTTAGAGTCAAGCCAAAGACATATGCTTCTTATATAGGCAAGCACAAAGAAAGGCAATTGAACTCTTGAAATCTCCAATAAGGCAAAAAGGTTATTGAAAGGTGTAATCCAAATTCAAAGCAAACAACTGCTCCATGATTTTGAGTAACTGGCATGGTTTGAGAAAAGGTCAACCATTTAACCCTGACATTATCTTTCAAGGAACTGGAGACAGAGAAAATTTTAGTTTTCATTTCCTAACTTTCTGTGCTATATGATTTTTTTAACTATGTATATAATTTAGTTATAGAGACAATATAATGATAAGATAACAGAGTTATTGAAAGGCATTTGTGAGCATAGAGTCAGCACAGGTAGCCCAGAATGAGAATATTCAAGGAAGCCTTTTGAGAGGAGATAGATGAGTAATACATTACCAAACAAATTCAGAAGTAATTCCGCAGTAAGCTGGAAGGAAAGCAAGAAGATAGGGACAGGATAGGGTAGAAGGAATTCCAGCAAGAAGAGAATGAGCAAAGAAAGAGAACATGAACAATATCCATTTACTTATGCTGGATCTTCCTGTATACTAGCCATTGAAGATACAAAGATAAAGAAGAAATGCTGCTTCCTAAATGATTTACAATCAAATGGTGAGGAAAGATAAGCAAGATAGAGCAGCAGTACAGTGCTACAATACTGTGCTATTTGGTACTTTGAGTGATGAGATTTTTCTATTGGAAATGGGAGAGCAGGAGCTGGGTTGTGGGACAGCATGAGGAGAGCAATTAGTATTTGGACAGTCACTGAGGGGTACAAGAAAGAGGTTACCAAAGACACATTAAATAATTGTCCAGCAGCTTGAACTCCTTTCTAGCATTAAATTGTCACCCAGCCACATAATAGAATAATACTATTTTTCTCCAAAGGCACCACTTAACATCCGTTTTGAAGGAACCAACATTTTTGGCTGCTTCAAAGTGGATGCTAATATCCTCTGGTTGGTTCAATGGTTGTGGTAGAAGTACAGAAGTTTACTTGAAATTGAAGAGGCTGGTGAAGGAGTAAACCAGATGGTTTATATGGCATTCAGGAACATGAGGTAAATGGAGATATAGAAGTATAATATGTAAACTAAGAAAAGTGGAGGTATTAAAGTTTTGTATGTTTCTTTAAGGGTTAATGAACTCAATAAATGTCATAAGATAAGAGAGGGCTAATGATAGGGTAGGAAGGGGCATTAAAATAACCCTGTCCTTTTCTGTTTGCATATAATGTTCCTTCCACTCATCTCTGCCTGAAGTAGAGACCCTAATATTGCCAGGTAATTATTGAAATTATTGGGCCAATTACTGAAGTATGACGCAGTAGAAATACAGACTGAGTATCCCTTATTCAAAAGACTTAGGACCAGAAGTGTTTGGGATTTTTGATTTTTTTTTTTTAATTTGGGGATATTTGCATTACGTTTACCAGTTGAGCATTCCAAATCTGAAAATCTGAAATCTGAGAGGCTCCAATGAACATTTTATTTGAGTGTCAAAAATGTTCATATTTTGGAGCATTTTGGATTTCAGATTTTTGGATTTTGGATGCTCAGCCTGTACCGTTTATCATGGTTAGGATTTGGTAGAAAGAGAAATAGAGGCCCAGGAGACCTAATGTAGGAATCTGAAAAACAGACTTGACTTTTCTGAGTCTCATTTTCTTCTCTCTCTAAAGTATTTGAATTAATCTATAACATTATGTAGTCCTCAAATCATTGTACAAAGATCACAAATCAAAATTTAGGGGAATATATAAGTGAGCTTTTTAAAGATCATCCACATGCAAATATAAAGAACACGCATACTAGGGTTGTCTTTCATTACCATTCTCTTTCCCCCAGTTGTAATTATCACAGAAAAAAAAGAGTTATTCCCAAAGATAACTTGCTCAGTTACATGAACAATTTACAAATTGATCTCATTTGTCACATATTTATAACCAATAGTCAATCAAATAAAGACTTTTTAGTATACTTTCCCTCTATCTGATAAGTAGAATAATATTCTAGCACAGTGCTACCTTTCAAATAGTGCAAAACAAATTAAACTCTTAATGGTCTATAACATATATACCTAGTCATTATAAGAATGTCTGTGTCTTCTCTAATATTTTCCTGAAAAAGGATACTCATATCTTTTATGGAAATAAACTGGATGGTATCCTTTGTGTAAATTCTGCATTCTAAGTCTCCAAGAGAATTATTTAAATGATAAATGTGAGTCTCAGATTTTCATTCTAGTAGTGCTGAACACTCTAATTCCAAAAACTTGGTTACGTCTCTTAATTCTATAGGACTAAAGGCGCTGTCTCTCTCTCTCTCTCTCTCTCTCTCTCTCTCTCTCACTCTCTGTTTTCCTCTTAACATTGTTGGAAAAACTCACATATCTTCCATTTTAATTTTGCTTCTAGCATCTGGAGCAATTACCTTTATCATTAGATCTTGTATTAGTCAGTGTTCTCTAGAAAAAGAGAACCAATATATAAATATACAAGAGGAGATTTTCTATGGATATTATCTCAAGAAATTATGGAGGCTGAGAAAGCCCATGGTCTGCCATCACTGAGCTGGAGAATGAGAGCAGGTGGTGTAATTCAGTCTCAGTCTGAAGGCCTGAGAACCAGGGAAGCTGATGATGTGACTCCCAGTCTGAGAAACAGAGGCTCGGATGTTTGAGAACAAAAAAAAAGATACAAGTCCCAGCTCAAGGAGGGAGAATTTGCCCTTCCTCTGCCTTTTTTGTTCTATTAGGACCCAGTGAATTGGATGATGCCTGATCACACTGGTGAAGGCAGATTTTCTTTACTCAGTGTACTGATTCAAATGCTAATCTGCTGTACAAACACTGTCACAGACACACCTACAAATAATATTTTAGCTATCTGGACACCCTTAGTCCAGTCAAGTTAATGCATAAAATTAACCATCACAGATGTTAAAATATGATATTCAGCTTTTTCTGGATATTAGCTTTATCTGTTTATAATAGTCACATTCTGCCTGCCTTTCTTTCTTTCTTTCTTTCTTTCTTTCTTTCTTTCTTTCTTTCTTTCTTTCTTTCTTTCTTTCTTTCTTTCTTTCTTTCTTTCTTTCTTTCTTTCCCTTTCTTTCTCCCTTCCTTCCTTCCTTCCTTCCTTCCTTCCTTCCTTCCTTCCTTCCTTCCTTCCTTCCTTCCTTTCTTTCTTTCTTTCTTTCTTTCTTTCTTTCTTTCTTTCTTTCTTTCTTTCTTTCTTTCTTTCTTTCTTTCTTTCTTTCCCTTTCTTTCTCCCTTCCTTCCTTCCTTCCTTCCTTCCTTCCTTCCTTCCTTCCTTCCTTCCTTCCTTCCTTCCTTTCTTTCTTTCTTTCTTTCTTTCTTTTTCTTTCTTTCTTTCCTTTTAAGCAACCTTGGAAAAGGTAGAAAAATATGAGAAGCTCTAGTAGCTTCTGAATTCAGCCCCTGGACACAGTTTGCCAGTGTCTGGTCTATATATTAGCATGACTTTATTATGCCATTTATTAGCATGACTACTATTCTAGGATACCCTTTCCCAGGCAAGTAGCTTAATTGCTCATTGCAAGAACTTTCCCAAAAACACCAGTTGTTCAATGGAAAGCATCAACAGAAAATTTTCACCTTGAGTTCCTATTAATTCCTTGCCTCAAAATTTTTTCCTTGCTTTTTTTCACCTATCTTAAACCATTATTATTATGATTCTTACCCAATCTGAATTAAGCACACATCATCTTTTCCCCTCTCTCCAATTTCCATTGGAAGTCCCCCTCTAAGCCAAACTTTCAATTGTTATTAATTTCTAATCTTGTCTTTTCCAATTTAAGACATTACCAAAGCTCTGTGGATGCAGTGTTCTCTCTCAATTGTGGAAAAATCAGCTTTGCTTATAAATATGTTGTTTTGATGAAAGTGATTTGGGTGATATTTGGGGATCTAGCATTTGACAGTCAACAGAATGATTTTGATTTTGTTATAGTGTCTTTCATAGTCCCCCTTTCATTACAGTTATATAACTGTATGCCTGCCTTTCTACTGGAATGTAAAATTCAGGCTATCAGGAATTATATATTAATTATATGTATTAAGCATTTTGCACATAGTAGGCATTGATTAGGTATTTGTTGTACTATAGCAATATAGTCAGTAATCTTTACTGAACCAGGTTTATTCAATTGAGTCATTTTTGTTGCTCACATAGGGTTTGCTGTGTGAAAGCATCTTTCACTTCTATCCATGCATGACATGAGGTGAAAAGGAAAGATGTTCCAGGAACCATAATCAAGAGTTCTTAAAATGTCCCCAGGATACATGTGCATAATAGAACTTAAAGTATAATTAAAAAAAAAAGAAGAAGAAGAAAAAATGTCCCCAGGAATAATCAATGTCATTTCTCCACAGGATATTTTCTGTGAAAGTAGCAGTATTTTGTGTCTGGGTTTCTTTGTGTCTTCAACTATTCCCATGACTGTGGATCAGGGCATCCCCACAGTGTAGATCCAATCAAGGAAACACCATTTTCTTCAATTTGACAAAATGCAAAGCAAGAAAAGAAACAAAAAAAAAGTGTCTCACTAAAAAGTAAGCAGTCTCGTGCGCTGCTGGGGTCAAGGGTAGGTGGGGCTGTTCCATTACTGGGATTAATGCCTAATTACCCAGGTGTGTGCTTTTTACTGCACTCAGATTGCTGGGGAAATAATAGGTATTTCCTCAGTAAAATACATAAGAGTTGATTTTCTTTTTTAAGTCAGAAAACTTGTCAGAAACCAGCATTTGAACTGTTGATCTCTTGGGGAACATTTTGTTGGTGTGCTGTTATATGTCTGACGGCCAATATTCTTTTACCTTTTTTCCTTAAGTTGTAAGCAGGTAACCATGCTATGTAAGCTACAGACTACAAACATAAAGCTAAATATACATCATCAGAAGAACATCTGGAAGGTAAGAGGACCAAATAAGAGAGAGTTTATACATATTGAATCACTATGAATACTTGTTAGGATATGCTAGACATAAATAGTATGTCATTCACATCAGTAAAAGTAATTAGTCTTTCTTTATCCAAAGCACCTCTTCTGGGATTACCTAAAGGAAAGGTGTTACTGGAAAGAAAGGGAGAGTGTGTTTCAGAGACCCTTCCTGCTTTAGATTGAATAGCTCTCCTCTGCTATCAGATCATATTTTAGAGAAGAGTATGGCTATGTGTTTCATCTCACTAGAATACATTTCCCAGCTTATCCTGCAGCTCTCAAGATACACGGTTGTTGGTTTCTTCTATGCCATTCTTGTGAAGAGTAAAACAAACAGAGTATACACACATACACACACACACACACAGAGCTGCCTTAGAGAGAATGTTTTTGATTCCATGAAAGGTAGAGGTGACAGGTTACACTTATGATGAATAGTCTCATCTGTTGCAATTTCTCCAGGCTCAGAGTCAAGAGATATGCCAATTCATTGCTAGATTATTTGCCCTGATCTTGGCCTTGCTTGACCTAGCATATCTAGATAAGGGAGAAGTAGGGGGAGGCAGAAATAGGATGCATCAGACTTAGATTATGCTAAAGATGGGGTCTTTTATGCCCTGTTCAACCACTGTCATATAGGCTTTGTTCTGCTGATCTTCTTAAGATCCAAGTGAAACAAAATAGGCTATTAAAATAAAAGGTGGGTTTCCACAGTGATTGTCCTTAATAATAATACCTAACAGGACTTAAAGGGTGAGAGCACTATCCCTGTTGAGCTTTTGTGTTATATCAATCCTTGCTATATTTCACACCTACTGTCCCTGTTGAGCTATCGTGTTATATCAATCCATGCTATATTTCACACCTACTTTTTCCAGAATATCATCTAACTTATCAATTCTCACCCTAGTAATGTTTGAAAGAATCCAGTCATATAAACAGCAGTCTTGTATGGTTCATTTGATAATTTCATCAGATATACAGGTTTGTTATAAAAACATATTTATAGACATCCTCCATATTTTGAAGAATGAAATTCTGATGGAAATTTATTTTTTGTCTGCACTATTTTTGGAAAGATTATGCTTACACAAGATGACAAAGGGGATATTTTACCTGACCGAGACATTTTTGAAGCAGTTTATACATCTGAAATAATGACTTGGTAGCAGACCAATGAATTTTTGCCAAAATGTTAAAATACTATGGAAAAAAACCCTCAAATCTTCATTGACAAATGAATGAATGTTTAAGTTGTGACATTATATTATAATGGACTAATAGAAATAAAAAAGACAGAATGATTGACACATGCAGCAACATGAGTGAAATTTAATACAACTATGCTGAGAAAAAGTCCGATCCACCCCCATCAAAAAAGAGTGCAAACTATATGATTCTGTCTTATAACAGTCTAGAAACAAACAAACAAATATATAGTTACAGAAAGCAGATTAGTGGATGACTGGGAGCAGGAAGTGGGTTGCGTAGATACCACTCATTCACTATTTGCTGAATTTTAGAAGGAAAAATTGACCTGTAATCAAAAATTAAGTAAAAACATCTGCATTGACACTAGAAGAAAATAATCACTTTTCTTAAAATATAAAGAATTATCATGAGGCTTTGTTTATTTTGTTAAAATTTATTTAACATATTTCTTATTCATGTTAATATTTTGAAAGATATCAATTAATTTTTATGTTTCATAATATTACTGTTAAACTTTTAGCCCATTTTAATATGCCAAAAATTATGATATTAGAACATAGCAAATTTTGTTTGTTCTAAAAGAAAAGGGCTTCTATTTACCTAAAAGTTCCCATTTAGTATTTATATCAAAACTTCTTAGCACAGAATTCACATATGGTGTCTCCTCAATAAAAGTTTGTTAGATAAATAAGGTTAAGTCACATGTCACATAAAATATTATTTTCAGAGGCTAGAAGCACTGTGTATTAAAGGTATAGTTTTTATGGCTTTTAAATAAAATGTGGAACTTCTGAAAGTACCTGTTTTGAAAATTGTTTCATTTCAAAATGTTAAACATAAAAGTTATTTGAAATTGTTTTCCAAACAAATCGGTGGCAGAGGCAATGGCATCAAGATGTTGCTCTTTCATAAAGTAATAATACTATAATTGTTCAATCTCCATTAAGTCTCTTTTTAAGGTGGAATATGTGAGTATGTGTGCATAGTATGTCTGTTAAATAAGGAATGAGGTGTGGCTAAGCCCAGCATTGGCAGTTAATACAGAATATATAATAGATATTCTAATCGTAATGTATAACATGGAATAACAACCAAAATAAAGATGACATTTGAGAAAAATAATTTTAAGCAATTATCCTTACCACTAAATTAAAGTCTGAATGTTTATTCAAGCAAATGTTTTGAAGACTGCCTAATGTCTGCATTTCAGGAACCAACATTTTTCCTCTCTTCTTTAAATTTATCTTTGAATTAAACCATATTTATTATTATTGAAGAATAAAACAGATGAATGATTGGATTAGTGAATATTATTATAAAATATGAGAAAGTCAAGGCCTTTTTTTCAGAATTCTCATCTCTTGAGAAGTTTATAAAACACCAGCATTGGTTCTGTTAATGAAAATAAAATTGCTGTGAAGTAAAACACACCTTGAAAACCTCCAGCTTGTAGTTGAGATAGAATTACCCATGACAAAGTAAAAAATTTGGTTCACAGATTCTAGCATTTAGCATCAGTGATAAAAAGTAATGAATGTAGTCCAAGCACTGAAGTCTCCCCCTGCAAATTTCCCCTTCCCCTTTTCCTTCCTCCTCCTTCTCTTCCTCCTTTTTCTCCTCCTTCTCTTCCTCCTTTCTCCTCCTTTTCTTCCCCCTCTTGTTCCTCCTTCTTTTCCTCCTCCTCTTCCACTCCTCATTTTGCTCTTTTATTGCCATTAAGATAAAAAATGATTAACAGAGTCTCTAGCAGAGTCAATTTTGTGATAATTAGTAACTTATATTAACAGAAGGATTTTTTATCTCAAAAGCATTTACAAATATTTACCAATATCCTGCTGTGAGGTCACCTTGTTGCTGAACTGAAACCACCTCTAGTGAAACACAAGAGTCATTTAGTAGAAACTCAAATTTTTTTGGTGTTTATGTCTGCAGCTGAAAGACAGAACTGTAGATAATCAATTTTGCTTTAAGAGAGTTAAAGCAGAATTGTTCTTAGTTCCAAATACAGTTTGTATTGTATTTGAAGTTCCTTAAAGGCTTGTGGCTATTCAGAAATTTCTCTTTGCATTAATTCAAATGTTTACACAGTTGGTAGAAGGGCTCATTTTCCTGTATAGTGGTGTACAGCTATTTTATCTTCACTGTTGCATGGACACTTGGCAGGGTGACTTCATGGGTTTTCACCAAAGCAGTTACATAGGGCCCCATGCCCAGAAAGGCCTAGTGCTTAGTTTAATACTCTAATGTCACCATCTTGAAATTTTTATCATTTTTGAACCAAAGACTCCATGCTTTTATTTTGCACTGGGTCCTACAAATGATGCAACAAGTACAGGCACCTTTTAAAAAGAAAAGTAAGACTTCAAGGGTGTGGATGATCCCGAGACACAAGTATAAAATCTCTAGTGTTTGAGTACATGTGTCCATTTTGACAAGACAAACGGGTTTTATATAGAGAGCCAGGCTTCTTCAGAGTGATGTGTCACAATTCTCTTCACTGAATGAAAAGTAGAGTGATTAAAGTGATCTTTAATAGAAACATGCAATTTTCTATGATTCCAGAAGTTAAGTATCTTTAGAATCTGTGAGCTAAATGATACTAAACTTCCTTCTTACATTCTGCTGGGATAGTGCAATAATCTTATAGGCAAATAAAGGGAAAGAAGCCAGTATTATATGTAGCCACTATGTCCTGAATATACTCCTGTCCAAACAAAAAACCCCTCCCACCATACGCTGAGGACATTGAAGGCAGAATTACCATGAAGATAATACTGAGAGTACTACTTATATTTAGAAAACACCATACAGATTTTCTCACAATAATACTATTTGAGGTTTTCAATAACTGCATTAGATTCAGAGAAACTAAGTGAGTTATCAAAGCTCATGTAATGAGTAAGTTGGGATAATCTTCAGGCAAGGGTCTTTTAAATCAATGTCCAGAGCCCTTTTTACCTATATGTTGCATTTGTTATAAATAGTTGAGCCTCTTAGAAGATGTGTCCACATAATGTGGTTTTATTGAAGTAAAACAAGTAACCTTTGGTTACCAGTGAGGATCTTAATACTAAAGAATCCTATATCAGGACCATCTTTATTATATGTTTAAATGTTTAAATTTATGTTTAAATCCTAAATCATATTTAACATATGTTTAAATAGTTCATATGTTTAAATCCTAACACCCAAGATGATGGTATTAGGAGGTATGGTCTTTTAGGGGCGATTAGGTTCTTGGCAGAGTCCTCATGAATGAAATTAGTGTCCTTAAATAAGAGGCTACAATAGATCTCTAGTCCCTTTAGCCATGTAAGAACACAGCAAGAAGGCACCACTTATGAACAAGCAAGTAGGCCCTTAGCAGACAAAGAATCTGCCATCACCTTCATCTTGGACTTCTCACCCTCTAGAAGCATAAGAAAAATTTTTCTATTGTTTATAAGCTACCTTGTTTATGGGATTTTATTATCGCAGCCCAGATGGACTACTGCAATTTTGTTGGTGGGGAAAGGGAATAGGGTGCCAAAAATGCTGTAGGAAGAGAAGGACAGAGGGAGAGATGTGGAAAGGAAACCACTGAATTTTAGAATTAAAAGAAAACCCTTTATTTTCTTTCATTTTATTCATATCCACCTCTTTCCCAATCCAACCTGCTGGAAAAGTCCTCTCAATAGCCACTGGAAAGATGAATTTTTACCTTAACATTTACAACTGAGTCCTTCCTGTCAAAATACCACATACCATTCCATTGTTGAAGAGCTCTAATTGCTTAAAAGGGCTGGCTTAGTTAAACCAAAATTTGATTCCATGTAAATCTGAATAAAATACAGTCTCTGCTCTCAACTCTAAAGAGGAATACAGCCATAAACACATAATGCCAATACACGTGCAATAAAAACTATAATAGAGAAGTCCACACAAACTGTTTAGAAAATAACAGTTGGCAGAGCACATTCTTGGGATTGTTGGAGAGTTCTACCGAGTGCTTACTTTTTGCCATGGTCTATGAAGAATGGCAAATTATTCAGACAGAAAGGAAGCAGCATGGAAGTTTTCTGATTGCTAATCAACTTGATTTTTAAACATGTTTTAAAATTCTATTACATTGCTGCTGCTTCTTTTTGGATGAAATAACTCACATAATTTTTAGATATTGGGTGTAGCATTCACATCTGACCAAAAGAAAAAAAAAAAGCAAATATTTATTCTTTTCTTTACCCTATGGTATTATTAGGTTTTGTGTCCCCACCCAAATCTCATCTTGGATTATAATCCCCGTAATCCCTATGTGTCAAGGGAGAGACTAGGTGGAGGTAATAGGATCATGGGGGCAGTTTTCCCTTGCTGTTATTGTGATAGTGAGTGAGCTATCATGACATCTGATGGTTTTATAAGGAGCTCTTCCCACTTTGCTTGGCACTTCTCATTCCTGCCACTTTCTGAAGAAGGTGCCTTTCTTCCGCTTCACCTTCTGCCATGATTGTAAGTTTCCTGAGGCCTCCTTGGCCTCCTCAGCCCTGCTTAACTATGAGTCAATTAAACCTTTCCTTTATAAATTACCCAGACTTGAGCAGTTCTTTATAGCAGTGTGAAAATGGACTAATACACCCTTTGCATGACTATCCTCCAGTTCTTCACTGTCCCTATCAATGTGGACCATCAAAATTTAAGTCCACTTCACAGGTGTGGTCTGCCCATTGCAACAACAAAGAGATTTCATTCCCCGTGATTAGGGCATTTTCTCAAATATTAGTTTGGACCAGTGGCATCATTCTTTTCTTGGCTTATGTGAAACTTGTATTTTGACAAGTGCTGTATATAGCCAATGTCCCACACTAGTATATTCTTGGACATCAAAGAGAATGCTTTTATGATCATTTCTAATTTTATCTCTTGTTTTGACCTAAATAAATGAATGTTGATTTTGTTGCCTACTAAATTAGCTTTTCCTCCAGCTGCTTCACTTACAAGTTTGAAAAATCTGCCTTTAACGCTTTTAAATTTGGGAAGAAAAACAAAACCCCAAATGCCCCAGATATCATTAAAAAACCTTAAACAGAGCTACAAGGCATTCCAGCAGCAGCTTATCCAGGTTTCAACAGAACTGAAAAAGAAAACTGCTTCAAATCACCTTATTTTGTTTTTTATCTTGCATAGAAATTCCCATGATATCCTGTATCTTGGTGTTAATACAGTGAATCTACTGCTACCTAAGAGCCTCTTAGCAATTGCATCCAATATATGAATGAGTCAAGTTTGTCATTATGTACTTTAGTTGAGTTCAACTGTATTATAAAAATTTCCATATACTTAAAAAAATCCATTCATATTCTTTGATTATTTAGAGTTTTGCTAGAATAGTTTCTCCTCCCCTGACTGTAATTTTCTCAAATGACATCTTTTCTCTACTCATTTTGAAAAATCAGAACATTTGCTTAATCTTCCATTTTCTGAGCTCATTCTTTCTCCCCCATTTTTAAAATTGTTCAGACTATGATACTACATTTGCAGTCTCTTCAGTATCTTTTTTTGTGCTTCTTCCTGACATGCTCACTGGAAATCTTAATTTTATCATTGTTTGAGGTCTCAAATACATTTCTATAATAAAGAATATTTTTCTGACTCTAGAAGAATGAACCAAAATAGGATTTGAGTTGGAGTGTCTTCCCTTTAGGTTGTTGACTTTCTATTTCTTTTTTGTATCATGGACATAATTTTAACAAATATATATGTATAGACAGACAGATGATTAGATATATATAGATATAGATATGGTTTGGCTGTGTCCCCACCCAAATCTCATCTTGAATTGTAGCTCCCATAATTCCCATGTGTTGTGGGAGAGACCCAGTGGGGGATAATTGAATCATAAGGGCAGTTTCCCCCATACTATTCTCATGATAGTGAAAAAGTCTCACGAGATCTGATGGTTATATAAGGGGAAACTCCTTTCACTTGGTCTTCATTCTCTCTTGCCTGCTGCCATGTAAGACGTGCCTTTTGACTTCCACCATGATTGTGAGGCCTCCCCAGCCACGTGGAACTGTGAGTCCATTAAGCTTCTTTTTCTTTATAAATCACCCAGTCTCAGATATATCTTATCAGCAATGTGAAAATGGACTACTACATATATACACACACACACACACACACACACACACACACACACACATATATATATTCTCTTTGTTGGCACGTTCTTGAGATTTCAACTCATTATGGGATACTTTTCCTAATTCTCTCTTAATCATACCATCTTTTAATATACATTTGTGATTATATATTTCTCTTTCCATCTTAAAAATATTTTGTGAATTTGACATTTTCAGTTATAGTGGGCAGTTTCAATAGTTTTATAGCTGCTAATCACTGATTGCATATTTAGAATTTTTTTGAATCTCTAGTTTCTCAGAAGTCATACCCAGGGGGAAGTTCCAGATTTTCTGGGACCTGAAGCATACAATTGGAGAGAGGGGGTCTTTTTCTTTTTTCTTTTTTTATTTTTTTTTAAGAAAACCACATAAAACACCTCACTTTTTTGAATTTTACAGGACTGTGAATGCAGCCCATGTAAAAGAGGGTTTTCTGAAGCTTGACATTTATGAGGGTCAGGGTGAGTATACTTCTGGCTATGTCCTTACAGAGTCTAGCCAAACAGCTGTAACTGAATTTTGGCTGGTCGTTTTGAAAGTGGTATCAAACAGTCTAGCATATATTATCTGTTCAATATGGAGTTCTGAGCTGATTCAAAAGCCACTCCTAACATATAGACATGGCAAAAATAATGGAATGCAAGAATTTAGAATGCGTCATCAAAATAGAAATGGACAAAGAAATTGTCTCACAGCTCATATGAGGAGGGAAATCAAGTCAAGAGTCTGTATCAGATGTCATTAAGACTGCCTCACTTGAAAAGCAATCAGGGAAAGAAACCACCACAATGGAAAGTGAGTACATGAACCATGTAAGAATACTTGAAACCTTGTCCTTGAGACAACAGAATGATCTGAATTAAAAGTAAAATGTCTAACTGATTACAAGGGTGAATAGGCTCTAAAAGACAGAAACAGCATGTTATGGGTTAAAAAGTAGGAATAATTTTGAAAACAAATATTCTACAAATAAGACAATAAATAATATGTAGGGGAACATTCAATAGAGAGCTTTAAAAAAGAGACTAATAAACCATAAAAAGAACAATTGTGCCTGAAGATAGATCTAAACCTTTCTATAGTATAAACAGAATTAAAGAGAAGGAAAGAGTGAAAAATGAGGATTAAAGTAAATGACTATATGATGCTAAGTGGCAGCCTATGTCTAGTAGGAGTTTCAGAAGAGATGAATAAATATCGAAAAAGCAAAATTTAAAGGCACAAGAACAGCAATAAGAGCAGATATATTTCCTTTATTGTAAAATCTTAATACTCACCATTAGGTATGTCATCTGCTGTAGGATTTTGGTAAATAATTTTAAGAACTTTTTTCTATTACCAACTTCCAAAGTTTACTTTTTTATTTTTAATGATTGTGAGCAGAATTTATTTGAAGATTTTTCTGTCTCTTTAAAGATGATCATATGCATTCTTCATTCTCTTAATGAATAATGTGGATAACTTTTTCATTCGTAATATATAAATTATTATACAATGTTGAAGTCAATTTACAAATACAATTTAATGTATCTAAGGATTTGGTGCTATGCTTACAAGTGAAATAATCTATCTGTTTTGAACTGTCTTTGTCTAGTTTTGTCATTTTAATTATATAAATCTAAAATAAGTTGGATAACTTTCCCACCATTTCTATTCTCTGGAAAAATTTGTGAAAGTCAAAGGTAAACTAGGGAAGTCTGCTAAAACTTGCTTATAGTAGTATCTATACATGGTGTCATTGAAGACCAGAAAAAGGGAAAAACTTATACTACCTATTTAGTTTAATGCCTATTAATCAATTTAGGGTACCTATTTTTTTCTTGAGATAATTTGATCATATACTTATTTATTTATTTTTAGAAAATTTTAATCACATATACACTTTATAATTTATTGACATTAAAACAGTCTTTTGTATTTGGTTAAAACTTCAAAATTAGTCACTATATATTTCGTATCTTCTCTTTAATGTCTACTATTATATATATGTATTTGTATATACATACATGTGTGTGCATATATAGAGAGAGAGAAAGGGAGAAAGATCTGTCTTTGAGCAGTGTTGCTTGAATTTGATCGATTTCATTCATTTCTAAATATAATTAATATTTCATTTTTTCACAATATTTGACTTCAAATAGAAGGATATTATGACCTCAAAATTAGTTTTCAACATGTTCTAGAAAATCATCATCTGGTTCCTTTATTGGCATAACACAGTTGGAAATACACTAGCGTGATAATATCACTTGTGAATCTCTATTTACTTCTCCCAAGCCCCCCATGATGTTTGCACTTACTCCTCTGGGAAGCCCTCCCTGATAACCCCTCAGCAGGATCCAGAATTTCCATCCACTATGCCGTCATTACTTCCTGTTCTTATTCCATTAAAATAGAAGACATGTTCAATTGTTTTGCTTTATCTGAATGCAGGTCTCTTTTCTGCATTGTAAGTTTCCTGGGAACAAATGCAGTAACTTTTGTTTATGACTTAGAAATCCAAACAATTATCTAGTATTGTGTAGGCACTCAGTAAATCAGTTTGGATTTTTAATACTACTTTTGTTAGTTAGTCTTAACAAGAATCACAAGAATAATTAGTAGTTAGAATATATTTTGACAGATTAGAAAAGGTTGACTCATTCCACTAAGAAGATAGCGCACTTACTTATTTGATAAGTCTGGCCTAATGATTGATTTATAGTTTATCTCATTCTAGAAATAATTTCAGTAGCTATGTCACACCTTTGTGTGTCTATCTACTTCCACAGCCTTTAGAAGAGATACCTCAAATACTATTATAAATTTTCTTCTAGGGTGGTGATGGCGTTCCTGCTTTTACCTGTGAATTCATAAACCATACTATATTTTCTGAAGTCTAAAATCGAGCTTCACTATTTATTGTTTAGACCTGTCATCTCTAAGAATCCATCAAAATAAGTCTCTGGCTTACTGTCTCTCATTAAGTTGTGTTC
This sequence comes from Theropithecus gelada, assembly GCF_003255815.1. Classification (NCBI taxonomy): domain Eukaryota; kingdom Metazoa; phylum Chordata; class Mammalia; order Primates; family Cercopithecidae; genus Theropithecus; species Theropithecus gelada. Next base: position 55,087,897 of record NC_037681.1, read on the forward strand.
TCCTGCTTATATAATTTTTATAACTTTGATTCATCTCCAGTATATTGGTACAATTTTCCCGCTGGTAAGTTTTGATTTAACTAACAAAAAGATCTACAATTGGAAAAGTCTTGCCTTTTAGGCGTTTGTTCAAAACCATGGAAATTTGCAATTCCCCCTATGGACTTGCCACAAATTAAAGTAACAAGACTAATTTCAGTCATTTCAACAAGAGAATATTTAAGATGTTTAATTTAAATCAATTGTTTCAATGAGAATACATTTTATTATTCTGGAAAAAAAATGGATTTTATCATGTGATGGCCTAAGGAGAATTTCAGTCCATATTCCTCTTGTTGGTTTTGCTGCAGAATTGACAAGCTGACAGTCTCCAAAGTGAATCTAAGGAGTGGACCCAAGACATTGGTGTTCTGTGATATGGTGGCATCTTACCTGTCATATCTGACAGACAACTCCTAAAGTGTTTGTGTCTGGGGCAGTTGTACAGATTTCAGAGGCTAATACTCAACATGTTCTCCAAGGCCAACTACTCATCAGTTTATTCATACAAGTATTAATAATACAATTACTTCTCCAGGTTCTAACAATTAATAAAGAAGAAAAAGCAACTTGACTGAATTTGAACAAAGAAAATATGAGATTTGTGGCTATTGCTTATAAAAGTGGTTGCCTTCACAAATAGGCTTAGAGCAGAGGATTAAGAATAACAGAAAATGAACTTGATTGTATATACTTTTCCTGTGTGATCTCATCAGTTTGTATATAGATAGCCAGAGCTGAGTCCCTTTTCATATGCTGCTCCCTCCATTCAGTACGGCAGCTGTTAAACAGTGTGTGTATGTATGCACATGTGTAGGCTGCCATATGTGAGCATGTGTGCAGTTTCATGTATTCGGTGTCTGAAGAAGACTTTGCTGACCACTGTATTACCCTTCTCCTTTTGCTCAAGCCAGGAAACCAGTTTCAGGAACCAGTAATGGTTATCGCTTGAGTAAGATACACCCTTCAGGTCACTCCGTATCTGTAATGCTTGATTCCTTCATGCCTGTAGAAAATATTTCATGAAAACTGCTGGAAAAAACCTCTTTTCTGTAATCAAACTTGAGACAAGCTGCTCTGAGATCCCTTTTTGAGGAGGGCCTACTTCTAGCTCTGTCCTTGGACTGTTTAGTTCAGTTTTAGCAAGACTGTTGCTGGGTCACTTTAGTGTAAAACCCCTACCCTGGCTATCTAATAAAATTCCTCATTCCCCACCGTCAGTATCTCTTAACATTGGCCTTGCTTCAGCAAGATTCATTTTGAGTAGGTCTGGCAAGTATTCCCCTAGCTTTGATGTTTCCTGCTAGTAATTTTCCATTCACTGACCCTCACCCTCCCCAACCTTTCTCCTTGGCTATACACTTCTACTTTTCCTCTTTATATGCAAAGTTAAGCCCAATCGCTCCTCACAACTAAAAAACTCCATTGTAGTAGCCCCCCTTGAATAGTCTTCCGTACCATCTTTAATGAATGTCACAAATATATGTGTGTATATATATGTATATTTTTTAATTTTTATTTTTCCATAAGTTATTGGGGTACAGGTGGTATTTGGTTATATGAGTAAGTTCTTTAGTGGTCATTTGTGAGATTTTGGTGCACCCATCACCCGAGTGGTATACACTGTACCATATTTGTAGTCTTCTATCCTTTGTCTTCCTCCTATTCTTCCCCCAAGTCCCCAAAGTGCATTGCATCATTCTTATGCCTTTGCATCCTCATAGCTTAGCTCCCACATATCAATGAGAACCTATGATATTTGGTTTTCCATTCCTGAGTTACTTGACTTAGAATAATAGTCTCCTGTCTCGTCCAGGTCATTGCAAATACTGTTAATTCATTCCTTTTTATGACCTCATAGTATTCCATCATATATATATGTCACAGTTTCTTTATCCACTCATTGATTGATGGGCATTTGGGTTGGATCCATGATTTTGCAACTGTGGATTGTGCTGCTATAAACGTGTGTGCAAATATCTTTTTCGAATAATGACATTTTTTCCTTTGGTTAGATACCCAGTAGTGGGATTGCTGGATCAAATTGTAGTTCTACTTTCAGTTCTTTAAGAACTCCACACTGTTTTCCATAGCAGCTGTACTAGTTTACGTTCCCACCAGCAGTGTAGAAGTGTTCCCTGTTCACCACATCCATGCCAACATCTATTTTTCTGATTTTTTGATTATGGCCATACTTGCAGGAGTGAAGTGGTATCGCACTGTGGTTTTGATTTGCATTTCCCTGATCATTAGTGATGTTGAGCATTTTTTCATGTTTTTTGACCATTTGTATATCTACTTTTGAGAATTGTCTATACATGTCCTTAGCCCACTTTTTGTTGGGATTGTTTTTTTCTTGCTGATTTGTTTGAGTTTGTTGTAGATTCTGGATATTAGTCCTTTGTCAGGTGTATAGATTGTGAAGATTTTCTCCCACTCTGAGGGTTGTCTGTTTACTCTGTTGACTGTTCCTTTTGCCATGCAGAAGCTCTTAAGTTAATTAGGCCCCAGCTATTTATCTTTGTTTTTATTGCATTTGCTTTTGGGTTCTTAGTCATGAAGTCTTTGCCTAAGCTAATGTCTAGAAGGATTTTTCCAATGTTATCTTTTAAATTTTTTGTAGTTTCAGGTCTTAGGTTTAAGTCCTAAGTCCATCTTGAGCTGATTTGTGTACAAAGTGAGAGATGAGGATCCGATTTCATTCTCCTACAAGTGGCTAGCCAATTATCCCAGCACCATTTGTTGAAAGTGGTGTCCTTTCCCCACTTTATGTTTTTGTTTGCTTTGCCGAAGATCATTTGGCTATAAGTATTTGGGTTTATTTCTGGGTTCTCCATTCTGTTTCATTGGTCTATGTGCCTATTTTGGTACCAGTATCATGCTGTTTTGGTGACTATGGCCTTATAGTATAGTTTGAAATCAGGTACTGTGATACCTCCAGATTTGTTCTTTTTGCTTAGGCTTGCTTTGACTATGTGGATTCTTTTTTAGTTCAATATGAATTTCAGGATTTTTTTTTCTAATTCTGTGACAAATGATGGTGTTATTTTGATGGAGATTGCGTTGAATTTGTAGACTGCTTTTGGCAGTATGGTCATTTTCACAATATTGATTCTACCCATCCACGAGAATGAGATGTGTTTCCATTTGTTCGTGTCATCTATGATTTCTTTCAGCAGTGTTGTGTAGTTTTCCTTATAGAGGTCTTTTGACTACTTGGTTAGGTATATTCCTTTTTTTTTTTAAGCTACTGTTAAAGGGGTGGAGTTCTTCATTTGATTCTCTGCTTTGTTGCTGTTGATGTATAAAAGATGTACCGATTTGTGTACATTAATCTTGTACATGGAAACTTTGCTGAATTCTTTTGTCATTTCTAGGAGCTTTCTGGAGGAGCCCTTAAGGTTTTCAAGGTAAAAAATCATATCATCAGCAAATAGTGACAGTTTGACGTCCTCTTTACTGATTTGGATGCCCTTCATTTCTTTCTCTTGTCTGATTGCTCTGGTTAGGACTTCCAGTGCTATGTTGAAGAGGAGTGGTGAGAGTAGGCATCCTTGTCTTGTTCCAGTTCTCAAAGGGGATGCTTTCAACTTTTCCCCATTCACTATTATGTTAGCTATGAGTATGTCATAGGTAGCTTTTAATTACATTAAGATATGTCTCTTGTATTTCAATTTTGCTGAGAGTTATAATCATAAAGATATGCTGGGATTTGTCAAATACTTTTTCTGCATCTACTAAAATGATCATGTGATTTTTGTTTTTAGTTTTGTTTATGTGGTATATCACATTTATTGACTTGCATATGTTAAACCATCCCTGCATTCCTGGTATGAAACCCACTTGATCATGGTGGATTATCTTTTTGATATGTTGTTGGATTCTGTTAGCTAGTATTTTGTTAAGGATTTTAGCATCTATGTTCATCAAGGATATCAGTCTGTAGTTTTCTTTTTTCATTATGTCCTTTCCTGGTTTTGGTATTAGGGTGATGCTGGCCTCATAGAATGAATTCCTTTTTTCCCTATCTTGTGGAATAGCATCAAAAGGATTGGTACCAATTTTTCTTTGAATGTATGGTAGAATTGTGCTGTGATTCAGTCTAGTCCTGGCCTTTTTTTGTTGGTAATTTTTAAATTACTGTTTCAATCTTGCTGCTTGTTAATGGTCTGTTCAGGTTATCTAGTTCTTCCTGATATAAGCTAGGACGGTTGTATTTTTCCAATAATTTGTCCATCTCTTCTAGGTTTTCCAGTTTATGTGTGTAAAGGTGTTCATATTAGCCTTGAATGATCTTTTGTATTTCAGTCGTTTCAGTTGTAATATCTCCATTTTGTTTCTTAGTGAGGTTATTTGGATTTTTCTCTCTTCTTTTCTTGGTTAATCTTGCCAGTGGTCTATCGATTTTATTTATCTTTTTGAAGAACTAACTTTTTGTTTCATTTATCTTTTGCATTTGCTTTTGTTTCAATTTCATTTAGTTCTCCTCTAATCTTGGTTACTTCCTTTCTTCTGCTAGGTTTGGGTTGCTTTGTTCTTGTTTCTCTAGTTCCTTGAGGTGTGATCTTAGAATGTCAGTTTGCGGTCTTTTAGTCTTTTCAATGTAGGCATTTAGGGCTATGAACTTTCCTGTGAGCACCGCCTTTGCTGTATCCCAGAGGTTTTGATAGGTTGTGTCGTGATTGTCATTCAGTTTTAAGAATGTTTTAATTTCCATCTTGATTTTGTTTTTGACCCAATGTTCATTTAGGAGCAGATTATTTAATTTCCATATTTTACATGGTTTTGAAGGTTCCCTTTGCAGTTGCTTTCCAGTTTTATACTACTGCAGTCTGAGAGAGTGCTTGATATAATTTCAATTATCTTAAATTTATTGTGGGCCGTTTTATGGTCTGTCATATGGTTTATCTTGGAGAAAGTTCCATGTGCTGTTGAATAGATTGTGCATTCTGCAGTTGTTGCATAAAATGTTCTATATATATCTGTTAAGTCCATTTGTTCCAAGGTATAGTTTAAATCCATTGTTTCTTTTTTGACTTTCTGTCTTGATGACCTGTCTAGGGCTGTGAGTGAAGTGTTGAAGTCCCTCACTATTAGTGTGTTGCTGTCTATGCCGTTTCTTAAGTCTATTAGTAATTGTTTCATAAATTTGGGAGCTCCAGTGTTAGGTGAATATATGTTTAGGATTGTGATATTTTCCTGTTGGAAAAGGCCTTTTACCATTATATAATGTCCCTGTTTGTCTCTTTTAACTTCTGTTGCTTTAAAGCTTGTTTTGACTGATATAGGAATAGCTACCTCTGCTCCCATTTGGTGTCCATTTGCATGAAATGCCCTTTTCCACTCCTTGACTTTAGGTTTATGTGAGTCCTTATGTGCTACATGTGTCTCCTGCAGGCAGCAGATATTTGGTTGGTAAGTTCTTATCCATTGTGCTGTTCTGTATCTTTTAAGTAGACCATTTAGGCCGTTTACATTCAATGTTAGTAATGAAGTATGAGGTAGCTTTGAATTTGTTGTTCTCTTTGTTGCCTGTGTACTTTGCTTTTTTGGTTTTTGTTTTTGCTTTTTAACTTGTATTTTTGTCTTACAGGTCCTGTGTAATTTATGCCTTAAAGAGGCTCTATTTTGATGTGTTTCCAGGATTTGTTTCAAGATTTAGAGCTCTTTTTAGCAGTTCTTGCAGTGGTGGCTTGGTAATGGCAAATATTCTTAGCATTTGTTTGTCTGAAAAATACTGTATCTTTCCTTCATATATGATGCTTAGGTTCACTAGATACAAAATTCTTGGCTGATAATTGTTTTGTTTGAGGAGACTGAATATAGGGCCCCAATCCCTTCTAGCTTGTAGGGTTTCTGCTGAGAAATCTACTATTAATCTGAAAGGTTTTCCTTTATAGGTTACCTGCTGCTTCTGTCTCATAGCTCTTAAGATTCTTTCCTGATGACAATGTCCCTATTGTCCCTAACCTGTTGACAATGTCCCAATTCATCTTTTTGTGGTGAATTTCCCAGGTGTTCTTGTGCTTCTTGTATTTGGATGTCTAGGTCTCTAGCAATGCTAGGAAAGTTTTCCTTGATTGTTCCCCCCAAATATATTTTCCAAGCTTTTAGAATTCTCTTCTTCCTCAGGAACACTGATTATTCTTTGTTTTTGTTGTTTAACAGAATCCCAGATTTCTTTGAGGCTTTGTTCATACTTTCTTGTTCTTTTTTACTTTGTCTTAGTTGGATTGGGTTAATTCAAAGACCTTGTCTTCAAACTCTGAAATTCTTTTTTCTACTTGTTCAGTTCTATTGCTGAGACTTTGAAGAGCATTTTGCATTTCTGAAAGTGTGTGTGACATTTCCTGAATTTTTAAGTTTTTCTAAGCTATCTATTTCCTTGAGTGTTTCCCCCTTCAGTTCTTGTAACATATTTTGCATTTCCTTGCATTGGGTTTTGCCTTTCTCTGGTCCCTCCCTGATTAGTTTAATAACTAAACTCCTGAATTCTTTTTCGGGTAAATCAGGGATTTCTTCTTGGTTTGGATCCATTGCTGGTGAACTAGTGTGATTTTTTGGGGGTGTTGAAGGGCCTCATTTTTACCAGGGTTGGTTTTCTGGTTCCTTCTCATTTGGGTAGGCTCTGTCAGAGGGAAGGTCTAGGGCTGAAGGCTGTTGTTCAGGTTTTTTGTCCAATAGGGTGTTCCCTTGATGTAGTATTCTCCCCCTTTTCCTATGGATATGGCTTCCTGTGAGCCAAACTGCAGTGATTGTTGTCTGTCTTCTGGGTCTACCTACCCAGCAAGACTACCTGGCTCCACTATGGTACTGGGAGTTGTCTGCACAGAGTCCTGTGATTTGAACAGTCTACAGGTCTCTTAGCCGTGGATACTAGCACCTATTTTGGTGAAGGTGGCACGGGGGAGGGTCGGGTACAATGGACTCTGTGAGGGTTCATAGCTTTGTTGGTTTAATGCTCTATTTTTGTGCTGGTTGGCCTCATGCCAGGAAGTGGCGCTTTCCAGAGAGCATCAGCCATGATAGTAATGGGAGGAATAGGTGGTGGGCGAGGCACTAAAACTCCCAAGATTATATGCATTTTGTCTTCTGCTACCAGGGTGGTTAGGGAAGGTCCATCAGGTGGGGGTGGGGCTTGGCGTGTCTGAGCTCAGACTCTCTTTGGGCGGGTCTTGGTGCGGCGGCTGTCAGGGGTGAGGATGATTCCCAGATCACTGGAGTTTGTATCTAGGATTATGGCTGCCTCTGCTGAGTCATGCAGGTTGTCAATGAAGTAAGGGAAAGCTGGCAGTCACAGGCCTCACCCAGCTCGCATGCAAACTGAAGGGCCAGTCTCACTCCCATTATGCTCCCCGCCCCCAACGGCCCCCAGACTGTTTCCAGGTGGAGAGCGATATGGACTTGAAAGCCTTTCCCAGGCTCTCTACCACCCAGCTGTGAAAGAAAAGGGCTTGGTTCTTCCCTTATCTGTGGAGTCGGCACACTGGATTTGCACTCTCTCCCAAGTTCCATCCACGAGGCTTCTTACCCCATTAAATTGTTAACAAAGTTCTGCTAGAGATTTCCTTCTTTCTTATAGTTTTAGCGCCTGCTCTTCTCCCATTGGATACCTGTGGTGCCAGGCAGGAATGGCCTGCGAGGGGACCCAGCGAGCTCCCAGGGCCTTTCTGCTGCTTCCTCTATCCCTGTATTTTGCTGGGCTCTCCAATTGACTCAACTTCAGGTAAAGTCAGAAACTTTGCCTGCAAACAGAGTTTCAGCTTCTCCAGTGGGTGTGTGTGTTTTGGAGACAAGGGTCTCCCTTTTCCACTTCTGCAGTTGGGGCACTCATAGTTTTAACGGGGTCTCCAAGGTCCTGCAGGAGCAATCCGCTTCCTTCAGATGGTCTGGGGGTCCTCTTGGGATTGCTGGTTTGTTCTTGCAGTCTATCTGGAGCTAAAATTCAGAGTGTGAGCCCCTATTCACTGCTCTGTCAGGAGATGCAATCTAATCCTACCTCCCATCTGCCATGATCTCCACTTCCATATATATATATTTTAATACTGCCATACAACACTATTTTTTCCACACAGCTGCCAGTGGGTCTCAGGTGCCCCTGGAAGGCATGCATTTGGAATTTCCTAGTGCTGCCTTTTATGTACCTAGAGCATTCCATAGTCTAGGGCTGACCACTTTCTCTTAGAACTTGTAAGAGAAGCCAACAGAATTCAGCAGTCCTTTCTCAACTGTACAGCAAGACAAAAAATAGATACCATCTTTTCACATATTTCTATGGTAACTCCTGGAATACAGAGTGTTACTTGGGAAAATGGGGACAAAGAGGAAAAGGAGGACAAAGGAAATAATGAAAGGAATTATGGAGGACAGTTGAATAAAATCAGATGACATTGTAACCAAACTAAACTGGGTTCATTTGCTCAAACAACAGAAAGACAAAGACTGGAATTTTGCAGTGCGGAAGGTTTATTGTGTGGCAGCTGAAAAGGAGACTAGGAAATGCTCAAATCCATTTACCCAAGCTGGGGGATGTGTTGGGTTTATGAGGCTAGGGTCATGAGGTATGCTCTGACTGGATCTTGCAATGAGGTGAAGCCAGAATGCATAATCTGACTGGATCCTGATCTTGCCTTGTGCTGTTTCTTAATTCGGTCCCTACTTCTCAGTCCTAGCACTTAGGTTCTGCACATTGTTCATCTGGGCATGCTTAGCTTATGTGATCTTCAACTTGGAGGTCCCTGGCAACTGAAAAACAACTTTCAACTTTGCTACATGACGGTTAAGTCAGATTGGTATGCTGCAGTTATAACATAGACAAGTTCTTTCAAAGTAGCTGTAATTGAAGTCCAAAATTGTGAGAATTCAATGTGAAAATAAAATCTATCTGAATTAGGGTATTTCTGTATTTTTAAATTAAATTTGTTGTTTTAAAGAGATTGATAAAATGATATATATTTGTCATATAAAACATGACATGCTGAAACACATATAGCTTGTAGAATGACCAAACAAAGCCAATACATCACAGTTGTCATTTCTGTGGTGAGAACACTTACTAATATCTTAGCATTTTTCAGGAATATAATATATTGCTAACTGTAGTCACTCTGTTGTAGAATAGATCTTTTGAATTTATTCCTTTTGGCTAACTAGAATGTTGTATCTTTTGACCAACATCTCTCTTACCCTCTCCATCACCACTGCCCTAGACCCTGTTAACCAACATTCTACTATCTACCTCCATGAGATCTTTTTTAGATTCCACAGGCAAGTGAAATTATGTGGTACTTGTCTTTCTGTACCTGTTTTATTTCACTTAACATAATCTTTTAAACAAATGTGAAGAGAGAATTATACCTGAAGAAGGCAATCACTTTTGGAAGCTCTCTCTCCAAGTACAGCAAATAAGTTTGCCTAACCTGACAGTTCAGATAAGATTAAAGACATGTTGCTTGAATTACTACTACAGTTATTATTCCTTTGTTCCTCACAGGTTTCTGGGATTGGATTCAGGAACTCATCCTTCGAACTATTTCAACAAACTTTTTCATGTAATTAATCTGCAGAAGGTAGAAAGGAGAAAACTGTTGGGTGCTAAAATGACAACTGCTTCAAGGTACAATGACGAATACTTTTATTTCTGCAACTTTTCTTAGAGCTTGGAAACTGGACTAGGCAGGAAGATTCCTTTTTGTAAGATTAGTCTCCAGTTTTCATCAAGCAGTCCAGTGGGGTATTTTAGGCTCAGTCCCCTCTCCACAGTCCCCAAAGGTCTTCTGTTAACTTTAAATCAGCAAAGAGAGAGATCTCTGCCAAGCATCAACTGCAAGAGCATGTGGGTCAAAGTTACTAGCAGACATTCAAAGCCCATTCCCTTTACTTCAACACCACTTTATAAATTATCTTGGAGACGTTGTCAAGGTTGGTATCAGAGGTGAGTGGTCATGACTTCACGATTTCTCATTCTTTCTGAATGCATAGTGGTTGGGAGCAGTGACTCATGCCTGTAATCCCAGCACTTTGGGAGGCCTAGGTGGGCAGATTGTTTGACCACAGGAGTTTGAGACCAGCCTGGGCAACATGGCAAGACCCCAATCTCTCTCTCTCTCTCTCTCTCTCTCTCTCTCTCTCTCTATATATATATATATATATATATATATATATGTGCGTACACACACACAAATTGGCTGGGTGTGGTGGTGCATGCCTGTAGTCCCAGCTTCTCTACTTGGGAGGCTGAGGCAGAAGGATCACCTGAGGCCAGGAAGGCCAACAAGGCTGCAGTGAGCCCTGATGGTGCCACCGCACTTGAGCTTGGGCAACAGAGTGAGAGTGAGACCCTGTCAAAAGAAAAGAAAAGAAAAGAAAAGAAAAGAAAAGAAAAGAAAAGAAAAGAAAAGAAAAGAAAAGAAAAGAAAAGAAAGAAAGAAGGAAGGAAGGAAGAAAAGAAAGAAAGAAAGAAAGAAAGAAAGAAAGAAAGAAAGAAAGAAAGAAAGAAAGAAAGAAAGAGGGAGGGAGGGAGGGAGGAAGAAGGAAGGAAGGAAGAGAAGAAACAAAAGAAAGAAAGAAAGAGAAAGAGAGAAAGAAAAGAAAGAAAGAAAAAGAGAAAGAGAGAGAAAGAAAGAAAGAAAAAATGTATAGTGAGATTTTACAGTAAAACTCTTTCTTAGAGGCTAAAAAACTCTGGGGAGCCCACATGTGGGTACATTTCTAGAGATAATATTTTAGATCTCTATAGACATTATTTTAATACATATTTCTCTTTTTTGTTTGACTGTATATCATATGGCTTTTCTTCTTGGAAGTTATCAAACTTCTCCCTAACTCAGGTCCTTGCATATGCTGACCTCTGTTTGACATACTCCCACTCTGACTTACTCATTCTTCAGGTATCATTTTCATTCCTGTCACTACCCCTTAACCCAACCCAGACAAGATTATAAATCTTACTGTGCACTGAATCATTTCGAAATGCCACTTTAAAAATGAGTAAATATTTACGTAATTATGTGTTGAATATACATCCTCTTTACAAGCATATATGTCTATGATACAAGCCTATGCTTGTCTTTTCTAATTCTGGTACATCATTTGATGCCAGAACCATGGTAGGCAATCAATAATGCGGAGATGAAATGTTTTTATCTTAGAGATACTCTCACAGAAGTTTCTAGTTTAGAGAGGCTTCACTGAAGTTTATGGCCTCAACTTCCTTGGGTCTTTATTACTCTCAGCGGATGCAGTGATGGTGGGTAGGTACAATCCAATGTTATCTACAAGTTCTAGACTAGGGTCAACAAACTTTTTCGAAAATAGGCCAGATAATAAATATATTAGGCTTTTTGGGCCATGCACTCTCTGCTGCAACTACTCAGCTCCACATTTGTAGTGCAAAAGCAGTTATAGATGAAACACAAAATAAGTAAGTGTCGCTGTGTTTCAAAAAAGCCATTTTCAAAAACAGCCAGTGGGACAGCTTTGGTCCTTGAGCCATAGTTTGCAAAATTTTGTTCTAAACAGTAATTCCTTCACTGGATATTTTAAAAACAGAGAGAGAATACAGACAGCTATACATGTTCTGGTCTATTTCTGTTCTCTAGTATAGCAGCACCTTACAACTACATTACTAACAGAGTACAGGAGATTGTATGGAAGGCCTATAGTGATGACTCTTTCATCAGCTTTGTTCATAATAAATTAACTGTATGTGTTTCAGAGAATCATATGACTCCAAAATGATTTACCACATGCTGCTACAAACCAGCCTTCTTAAGTTGTTATTAAATCTTGATTGTTTCGGTCACGTAATTTTCATATTAAATCCTGTGTTATTCGTTGTTTTTCTATAAAAATCAGCATATTTCAAGTGTTAGGTAGTGTGTATAGAAGGGACAGGTAATAATTTTGACAGGTATGGGATTAAATAGAATCCATCCAAAACTATTTACTTTCCTTATACATTATAGCAGAAGTGGCTAAATTAGAGGGTTGCTCCTGTCTCCATCATGCATTTCTGTCTTCTACTCCATCCCTTGTATACATTGGGCCTATTTTCAGCCAAATGCTTACATCACTTACACAGCTGATATTTCAGACTAATATGAATGCTGGCCATTTGCACTCGCAACATGTCCACAACACATGCATTATCCAGGGGAATTAATCGTTAGCAATGAATTCAACATTCAGCCTTTAATGTTTTTATTCTGCCAGTAAGGCCAGAGAATAAATGTGTTCTTTCAAGCAGGCAATTATTAATCTCTGGCTTTCACAAATAGCAAACAGCCACTGAATCCAGCTGACAGCATATATTCATTTAAAGACTAATAAGGAGAATTACCCATATTAGTTAAAATGTATTCTTCATTATGTTTAAATCTTTCCAGAGCTATGGCAGGAGTTGGATTGGAGTATACAGAAGGGATTAACCTATTCTAATTGTTACCTAAAGTAGAGGCATCGAGCACTGATATGGTTTGGCTGTGTCCGCAACCAAATCTCATCTTGAATCATAGTTCCCATAATCCCCACGTGTCAAGGGCAGGACCAGGTGGAGGTAACTGAATCATGGGAACAGTTTCCCTCATGCCGTTCTTGTGATAGTGAGTGAGTTCTCACAACATATGATGGTTTTATAAGCGTCTGTCATTTCCGCTGCTGTTACTCATTCTCTCTCCTGACGCCCTCTGGAGAGGTGCCTTTGCCATGATTGTAAGTTTCCTGAGGCTTCCTAGCCATGTGGCACTGAGTCAATTAAACGTTTTTTCTTTATAAATCACCCAGTCTTGGATATTTCTTCATAGCAGTGTGAGAACGGACTAATACAAACCTATTTCCAAAATACATTCTGACGGTCATTTAAGTTTCATTTCAGAAAGACTGTAATCTTGCAATAGACATTATCTAACTTTTTGCTAAGAAAATACATTTTCAAACTCTTCATCCTTTGGTGTGACCAGGTTCAGAGATGTACCTTCATATATCTTGTGTTTATATTGCAATTTTGAGTATAATGGGATCAACTACATGAATTAAAGACAGAAATAGAAAGCAGGTTTCAAAAAACATAATTTAAGAACATATAATGGAGGAATAATTGTAGGAACTTATTCTTTATATTCCAGTTTTGTTAGCCGAGTAAAACGATTTCCTTACTCTGTCACTTTGTAATCATACCAAGAATGTTGTCAGTATTTCTCAAATTATTGTGCAGATTTAGAAGAATCCACTTTATAGTGCAATTTTGAGTCTCTTAAAAGAAAAACAAGGATCTTAAACCAAAGGCACTCTATCCCAAACTTTGTAAGTAACTACTAAATATCTCCAAAGCCTTCTTAGGAATCCTAACAATTTTCATGCTTTTTTTTTTTTTTTTTTTTTTTTTTTTTTTTGAGACGTAGTCTCGCTTTGTCGCCCAGGCTGGAGTGCAGTGGCACCATCTCAGCTCACTACAAGCTCCGCCTCCCGGGTTAATGCCATTCTCCTGCCTCAGCCTCCTGAGTAGCTGGGACTACAGGTGAATGCTGCCATGCCCGGCATACACACACACACACACACATACACACATACATATATATTTTATATATATATATATTTTTTTTTTTTTTAAGTAGAGATGGGATTTCACCGTGTTAGCCAGGATGGTCTCCATCTCTTGACCTTGTGATCTGCCCGCCTTGGCCTCCCAAAGTGATGGGATTACAAGCGTGAGCCACTGCGACCGACCAATTTTCAGGCTTTTTACTGGTAGATGCTTTATAATGTTTCTCTGGTTGGTTTGCAAAAATGATCATAGCTTCATGGTTGTGGTGTCTGATTTTCCTCATGTTGAGTGTAGCATCTTCCTTGAGTTCTAACCTTCTGTTCATATTATTATGGGAAAGTTATTGAAGAGTTGATGCTTCAGGGACAATTTTGAAATTGGCTTTACCCTTGTCATGTCTGTAAAGTGGAAGCTACAATTGAAATGCACCTGCAGTTTGCCACCAGGAGGCATATTTGTTCATTTCTAAAATGGAAATAGTTAAAAATGCATTCACAAGTAGTAATATTTTAGTGGACTTCAATTATTTATGAAATTCTATACCTATCGGATACAGGGACTGCAAAATGCTACAAAAATTCATCTAATGTATAATATGGAGTGTAACATTGGAAAAGCAGAGGGGCTATGAAGTGAGAGTCTCTGTTGAGTTTGTCTTTCACAGACTCAAACAAAATACCTTTGATGTGACTTTACTGGCCCCTATTTTAGTACCCTGAGCCTCAACTTTCTGTATTTCATTGGGCTTTGATCACTATTTTACATAAATTCCACTAATACTTACTGGAGCTTTCTTACATTTGTTTGCTTAAATGTAGGCAAAAGGAAAATGCAATATTCCAGAATAAAATCATGAACTAAATTAAGAAACAAGGTAAAAAAACTGTGCTTTAAAATGTTCTATTACTATTCAGTTTCAACTTTGTTTTTATTGTCTGTATTTCCACTTGTGGATTGTGAGAGAAAAACACATGAAGAAACTTGAGTATGTCAGATAGTAAATCGTCCTTGGATACTGTGTGGTTTGGACTCTTCCACACATTACCAGTGTCATTGCTCTTTAAGAAGTCCCAGTTCTCCTCTGTTCATCCAAACTAAGCTTCTCGAAATTTCCCTCAAGCACTTCATTTTATCTCATGACTCCTTGAGCGTATGACTGCTTTATGACAATAGTGCATTTTTCTGCTTTTCTCCTTTTCCTGTTTATCCTTAAAGATTTGGCTTTTGTGTTACTTCTTGTTAGCAGTGGTCCCTGCCTGCTCTCACTGAGCTCAGGGAGTTAGGGGACTATTCTTTGTACACATTGTGTCCTGTGCTATCCTTTTCACAGCACCTGCATTTGTTGGACTTAAGAACTTGATTTTTTTTTCTCTCAACATTTTCTACACTTGCCTGTTACTTCTTTGAGAAGAGAAACTTCATTCTTGCTTCCCAATAGCCAATAAGTAAACACATACTAAACATTTATTGTATGAATGGCTTATGGGGTTTACTACAAGTCTGTTTTGTTTCAGAGAAAGAATTGCCCACTTGTGAGTGGGTCAAACATTGGAAATTTTCTTGCATGGTTTCAATTTAACATTTCCTTTTCCTAATGTCCTGTGGAATTTTCTGGACCTTGATGATAACTTTTAGGTTATGTGGTGATTTTTAATGTACTTTGAACCAAACTAAAAATCCATTGTCTTCTTTGGGATATACCAGATCGAATTAGTTTTAGAGAGTTCATTACATTCCCCATGGCTTTGGAGGTCAAAACATCTCCTGAAGTTCACTTTACTACAAATAAGTACTTATTTAGGTTTTATTTAGGGATGGGTTTATAATGTATAAAGATATAATGTGTATTGTAATTATAACCATGGAAGGAAGAAAGTTATAGAGTTAATGAGGAAAAGATTGTATACTATTGAAACTAAGTTGATGTTAATATGAAGTAGATTGTTTTAAATTAAGTTGCAAATATAATCCCCAGGGCAATCACTATGAAATAATCCAAAAATAGGAAGTAAAGAAAACAACAAGGAAATAAAAATGATATACTAGACTATGTCTATTTAAAACAAAAGAAAGAAGTAATGGAAGAAAACAGAAAAAAAGAAATAAAATATACAAGTACCAATTTGGCATAAATAAATCCTACCTAACTAGTAATGAGACTTAAAATGAATGAACTAAACATTTCAATTGAAAGTCAGACATTGGAAGATTAGTTTAAAACACATATGATCCAACTAGATGTTGTATAAATGAAACAAAATTTACTTTCAAAGACACAAATAAGTTGAAATAAAAGGATTTAAAAAGATGTACCATTCATAAAAGGCCCCAAAGAGAGTTGGAACGGTTATACTAATAAGATGTGTTTTGTTTTTGTTTTCAATGAAATGATAAATGAAAATGAAAACAAACTATACAAAAATTTATAGAATGCATCTGAAGCAGTGCTCAAAGGGAGATTTTAAAGGCCTATTTTTTAAAAGAAGAAAGAAGGCAAATCAATAATGCAGCCTTCAATCTTATAAATTTTTAAAAATAAAATCATACTAAACCAGGAGCATGTATTAGTCATAATACATACCAATACATATTAATACACAGGAAACAAACATTAGGGTTCTTCATAAAGACAGAAACAATAGGGTATATACAGAGAGATGGATAGATATTTGAGAGAAGATTAATTAGGGAAACTGGCTTACACCAGTTCTGGAGGCTAAGAAGTCCCACAGTGGTCTGCCTGCAAGCTGGAGACCCTGGGCGATCTAATATACCTAACAGAGTACTAAGAATGGTGTTTGGAGACTGAGTATGTCAACAAATGATGTTACAATTTAACCTACAAAAAATGGAGCCTGAGAATAGACAGAAATATTGTCAAATGGATTTTTGAGCAGACAAAGAATGAATTCCTTTCATTAACATTGTATCGTTTGACTCCTGGAAAATTTTTAAAAATATATTTATGAATATTTTTTAAATAGTGGTCTTAGAACATGATTGAGGGTCTTTTTTCCCTCCAGTTCCCACACAGAGTGCTTTGCTTATCACTGACTAGCAGACTCTTCATTTATAAATTGTTGAGAATCTACTTTCTAGAAGATAAACTGATCATTTGTTGTTGTCAAACGATAAGCCTCAAAATATATGAAAGAAAAAGGAAAAGGAGAAAAAGACAAAAAGAACGTAATATTTTTCCAGTTGTTCATATAAAACCGTGGAATCATCACTGACCCCTTTCTGCCTCTCACACTCCCAGTCCAATCACTCAGATCATCTTGCTCATTTTGTCTTCAAGTTATATACAAAATTTAACCACTTCTTCTCATCTGTACTGCCACCACTGCAGGTCAAGCTACCTTCATCTCTTACCTGGATTAGTAAAAAGCTTATAAGCTGACATACCAGCTTCGCTACTTATCTCCGCTCCAAGTATTCTCAAAACAACAGCCAGAGTAATCTTAACAGGTTAGTCAGATCTTGTCACTCTTCTGCTCAATACACTTCAGGCATGTCTTCTCCATCAGAATAAAAATTACCACTGAGGAAGACCTACAGGGTCATATATGATATTTCTGACATTCATTTTTCACTAATTGTACCTTCACTCACTGTGCATGAGCTAGTGCTTCCTCATTGTTCTAGGGATGAGCCATTTGCATCTGCCTTAGTTTTTACGCATTTGCGTTTTCTTATCTTTAGAATGCTTGTCCTCAAGAGACTACCTTGCTCACTCATTCACTTTACTGGAATGTCACCTTTTCATGAAATTGTGCTGATTCTTTGGGCCATCCTATCTATTATTTTACATATGATCCTTCCTGTCCCTCTTCCTTGCATTTTTTCTTCCCTTCCCACTGTCATTATCTAATGTACTATACATTTTAATTATTTGTAATTGATCTCAATTTCTCCCACTAGAATGAATGTCCCATAGGACAGGGATTTTTGCCTATGTGTCTAGAGCAGTGCTTGGCACATAAGAAGGTTCTATGAATGTTAGTCCTTCTGGGAGACAGATGCAGAATTGAACTCTTTACACATATTTTTTCACTTATATTCCTAATAGCTGTATTATGCAGATATTTGTATCCCTCCCTTTTTAAGGTGAAGATACTGAAAGTGATAGAGGGTAAAATATGTGAATCTAGGTCTTTCTGACTTCAAAGCTATTATTCTTTATTATATCTCAGTTACTTTTACTCAGAAAATAAGTGTTATGTGACAGGTCCTTAGGTCTTTATTTTCCTTTTATCTGGGACTCTATTCAATCTTCCTTTCACTCTCTGACTTTTCATGTTAACACTGCAAAGACGACCCATTGTGAAGCCTGGCTTAGCCACGCTGTCACAAGCTTCTTTAAAATCTCACTAGTTGGAGTGGAGCTGTCAGCCTTTTGTGAACAAGGCAAGCCTCTCACTGAAAGAAAAGGCCAGTGACATGGTGTACCTTGTAAAAGCTATCATAGTGGAAAAGAACATGCAGCAATGTTCACATCATGAAGAGAAATGTCACCAGATGCATATAATTTTGAAATTCTTACCTGTATTTTTATACACACTACTTGGGTTAACAGTTCTGAGACAATAAAAGAAAGACACAATCATTGTGTTCAGTCCAGTTGCTTGAAATGTTAAAAAAAAAAAAAAAAAAAGGCTCTATAAAAGTGAGTATCAGGTTAGTAGTCTCTGAAATATTGCCTATTGATCTAATCAAAAGAGAACATTCAAAATGAATGTAGTCCAGGTTTATGTAATATTTAGAACAAGTCAAATGCTTAGTACTTTTGTGGTGAACGTTTTATGATTCTTGAATACTAATGGCAGAAAAGTCAAGGACTGCAATGATAAAGTTAAAATAAAAAGTGAAACCAAGTGGAATTGCCAGAATTTGAGTCATTAGGAATGAAGGAATATCAGAGCAGAAAGGACTAAACAGTGTAATGATTTAATAGGAATCTTTGCTTCCTATGTCAGCCCAAGATTTATGTGAATAAGAGTTTTTGAGAACTCATAATGGAAAGGAGAAAAAGGTGGAAAAGGATTTTAAGCCTTAGCTCGTTGATTTTAGATTTGAGATTTGTTAAACTTCTCACAGTGAGTAATAAAAAATTCCTTAAAAAGAATATCTGTTGGCCGGGCGCGGTGGCTCACGCCTATAATCCCAGCACTGTGGGAGGCCGAGGCGGGTGGATCACGAGGTCAGGAGATCAAGACCATCCTGGCTAACACGGTGAAACCCCGTCTCTGCAAAAAATAGTAAAACAAAATTAGCCAGGCGAGGTGGCGGGCACCTGTAGTCCCTGCTACTTGGGAGGCTGAGGCAGGAGAATGGTGTGAACCCGGGAGGCGGAGTTTGCAGTGAGCTGAGATCACGCTGCTGCACTCCAGCCTGAGCGACAGAGCGAGACTCCGTCTCAAAAAAAAAGAAAAAAAAATCTGTTGGAGAAAGTTATCAAAACATATGTGTGTGCATGAGTGTGTTTCGTTATATGTGCATGTATATATATGTATGTGTGAGCATACACACATATATTCCCAAAAAGCTTATTTTCATGATTTCTCTGTATGTCAGAAGGTGCTAGGATAATTACTGGCTGCTTTTACAGATAAAAGCAGAAAAGCCCTCACTCTTCGTTACTTGCACTCTAGCAAGTTCATTTCTCACTCAATGTAATAGACCCAAGTAGGTGCTCACCGTCAGCCAGCTGTCCTGCAGGAAGAGATTAAAGGATCTAGTTACCCAGGGATCATCTCCATTCCTTCCAACTGAAAGGGAAACAAACAAGGAGGAGCACGCCTGGGGAGGTTTTCGGGGGGCCAGGACCGGAAATGCACATTTCTCTTTTCCTCACATTCCAGTAAGTAGATCTCCATTATGTGGCTACACGTAATATAGCCATGTGCCCAGGAAGAAGACAAGTATGATTTTGAGAACAGATAGCAATTTGTCCCATTAGAATGGAACATGCTCATTGAACTTTTACTATGGGCAAGGCAGTGATCCAGAAAGTAGAACAAACACATTTGAGAATTATGATTTTCTCTTTTTTTTTTTGAGAAACCAAATATAGAATAATAATTGTATAGTTTTTGATAACAAGTTGTTCCATGTGGATTATAAAAACATAATAGTACCTATTTGGGCTCATGTCATATGTTTTATTAATGTGTACTTATTGGTTTATATCAAATTACAGAATTTTAGAGTTTCAGAATAATTTGAATTTAGAAAGCTATTACTGTAGATTATGTGGGGCATTAATGGAGCCTTGTAATTGAAATGCTGAAAATGTAAATTAATTGGCTTGTAAATGAGACAAGTATAGCAAGTAAATGAGGTCCTGAGGGTATGTTTTTATTCAGCTACTGAGTTGCAGGAGAAAGTCAAAATATTTACAGAGGTTAATGGAATAATTATGTAAGATTTATCAATACTATTAAAATTGCATTTAAAATATAGAGCTATATTGTTTACCTTAAATTATAAAATGAGCTTTCTCCAAATTCAAAATGCTTGGAATTCAAACAGTCATTTTTGCATTATTGTAAAAAGGTAACTAACTGCCTTTTACAATTAGGAATTTATTTACAACTTTCTCTTCAAATCCATTTTCTAGTCATTTATACAAAAGACTCACCTGCCTTCAAGGTTAGTTCATTTAAGTCATAAGGTAGAGAGAAGCAAGTACAGAATACAACAGAGAACCACAGCCATAATGCAGATTTCTCAAATACCATCCCTAACAGAGACTTAACATTAACGGTTGGATCTTCCTTGTTTCTCTCATTCTTTTCCTTTCCTTTTTTTTTTTTTTTTAATTTTCTTTATTTTCTTTCCTTCCCTCCCTCTCTCCCTTCCTCCCTCCCTCCCTCCCTTCCTTCCTTCCCCCTTCTGTTTTTTGTGTTTTTTTTTTCCTTTTAATTCTGTCAAGTCTTCAGATTGTTTTTCCAGTAGATTCTTAGTTTACTTGTTGAAATGAAGAAAGTGGAAGCCAAACACTTGCTTTCACCTAAGCTAGACTCTCTGCTTCTAGGGAATAGTGCTGGAGATCATCACCTTTGTATCTTCTTACATGAAGGTAGCTTTTCCAAGAGGAATTAAAAAACTATTTTACAAATCATATCAAATTAATCTTCTCAATATCCTTACAGTTAGCTTATGCCTGGTCGCTTTTCCAAGAAAGCTTCAGAGATAAATATCACTCATTTCTATTTGCCTAAACTGCTGTGTTTTTAAATTGCCATTTTGAACTTAAGTGGTTTAATAAATATTCTCTATTTTAAGAAACAATTTTATTCAAACTCATTAAATATTCTGCATTTGCTTAAATAAAATAAAATATGTCACCTAAAAATTGAAAGCATGGGAGCAAATATATACATTATTACTTTATGTTTATAATCCAAATAAAACATCTTTAACAAGAGGCATATAACAGGGTTTTTTAAACCTTGGCATTATTGCCTTTTGAACTAGGTAATTCGTTGTTATGGGAGACTGTCTTTATACTGTAGGATATTTAGCAAGATTCTTGGCTTCTATTGAAAGAAATCAGGCACATTCCTCAGCCCTGGGCTCAACACAAACAGGCCCAGTACAAACACATCCCACCATATATCTCTCAACACAAACAGGCCCAGTACAAACACATCCCACCATATATCTCTCAACTTCCTGAGCCCAGTACAAACACATCCCACCATATATCTCTCAACTTCCTGAGCCCAGTACAAACACCACCTGAAAAATCCCCAATAAGGACACAGCCGTTTGTAGTTTTACTGAAAGCATGGGAACCAATAGAAAAACTACTAAATGTATAACTTAAAATGTAAACCAATTGTAATGCTGTAACCAAAAGAATTCCCTTGTTCCTCTGTAACTTTACTATCCTATTTACCTCGGGCTATAAAAGGCAAGCACTCGCATTGTTCGGGGCCCTCTTGTATGCTGTGGAATGGAGGGACCAAGTTCGAACTTGCAGTAAAAGATCCTTGCCGCTTGGCTTTGACTCTGGACTCTGGTGGTCTTCTTTGGGGAACAAACGGTCTGGGCATAACACTATCCACTGGATGCTACCCAGTAGAAAAAACCTAAAATGTCTCCAGATATTGTCAAATGTCCATGAGTGAGGGCACAGAAAGGGTAAAATTGTATCAGTTGAGAACCACAGGGCATATATTGTAAATAGTCTCTTATATGCTCTTAACTTTTGATAAAATATCACAGTCCTCCTTAGAGTAACTCACCATCCACAGGGCAAAATTGTTTACATGTTATGTAGCTGTTAATCAATATGGGCTTTAGGCAAGTCTATGCTGAATAAGACTCTGTGGGCTAATTCAATGGTTTTAGGTTTCATAATGACAGAGAAACTAATATGTTTTTGGTATGGTTGAGCCAATTTAATTACTAAAGAGTCAACAAATTATCTTGATAGGACAAATTGGGTCAATGATTCTACAATAAATTTCTTAGTGTTTTGACATTAAATTGGGGGGGGAGAACACACTAAATAAGAAACGAGAGTCATATAGCTTAGTTATAATTTTAAGGTTATTCTTTAGCTCTTTCATCTGTTTTTATTCATTGTTGAAAAAGAAACAATTATCTGGTGAATTTCAATCCTGTAAAAATTCTTTGGGATGGATTTTGCCTAAAAAGGCATATATATTTTCTATAGTTCTCAGGTTTGGATTTTTGATGTTTTTGAGAAATACTTAAATTCTGAAACTCTTACAGGTTTGGATTTTTGATGTTTTTGAGAAATACTTAAATTCTGAAACTCTTACAGGTTTGGATTTTTGATGTTTTTGAGAAATACTTAAATTCTGAAACTCTTACAGCCGTCTTCTGACTAGCCTTGGGGCAACTTCAGTAGTAGGAACATTCTAGATGTAAATTAAAACATTTTAGCCAGGTAAAGCTATTCAAAATAATGACTCAGTTTGGCAGTCAGAAAGTAATTCTCCTGGAAGCATTCACACTGGGGTATTCACCAGCAATTGAGAAACACTTAACTAGGAGACTGAAAGGGAAGAATGAAATCATTGATTCCAATTCGCAAAGGCTTTCACTTCTATTCTTCCTTAACTAGTCAGTTCACAAATTGTTGTGAGAGAAAATATTTTAGGTTAAATCTTCAAGTCTTACCTGTAGTGTTATTTAAGGGATCTTGGTATTTGTAATAAATACATAGTTGAGCAGCTAATTGTTGTAGCATGACTCCTATCCAACTGCACATTCACTTTCAGGTGCCACAGGGGTCTTCTAAGCCCTGGTGAATGCTGTAAAGATAAATGAGATAACTACATCTCATTTATCTCTTTGCATATTCCACAAATTTTACCATATAACCTATATGCAGGAACTCTCATTCCGTACTTATCTTTAGTCTGTGTATAGAGACAGAATATTGACCGAGAATAGAAAAATAAAGCTTGTTAGATTACCTTTGTCATAAGGGAGGAGACCACCCCTCATGTTTTCTTATGGCCAGTTTCTGCTTCCAAAGAAAGAAGAAGTAAAAACTAAAAGGCAGAAATGAAATCCACAAGCATACAGCCTGATGCCACACCCTGGGCCTGGTAGTTAACGATTGACCCCTGACCTAATTAGTTGTTATCTATAGATTACAGACATTGTATAGAAAAGCACTGTGAAAATCCCTGTCCTATTCTGTTCCATTCTAATTACCGGTGCATGCAGCCCCTAGTCACATACCCCCTGCTTGCTCAATTGATCATGACCCTCTCACACGGACCCCCTTAGAGTTATGAGCCCTCAAAACGGACAGGAATTGCTCACTCAGGGAGCTCAGCTCTTGAGACAGGGGTCTTGCCGATGCTCCGGGCCAAATAAATCACTTCCTTCTTTAATTCGGTGTCTGAGGGGTTTTGTCTGAGGCTTGTCCTGCTACAGTCAAGCTTATGCTACAGCCTAATGGGGTTCAAGACACACTATCCCGAAATGTAGCTAGACAATGAGTTCTCTGAGAGCAGGATCCACCTATTTGGTTGTAATAAAGTAGTTTTTTCTTTTTATTTTTTCTATAAATGTTGAATGACTGGACCGATTTATCAGAATAGAGTTTATGAACATAAAAAATTGCCTTATGCAACAAAATTTGATAACAACATGACCTTGATATTAAACTGAAAAAAGTCATCTTCCAATCTCTACTATTACTACCTCTCCCCCACTATTATAGCCATTCAAATCTCTATCCAGGCTGAATATTAAATAAAATGATTTACCATCTGATGTTAAGGTATAAAGATAAGATTTTTTTTTCTGAATTAAAAAAAATAGTCAAAAGAAGAAAGAAGAAGAAAGGGGATATAATGAGAATGTAAGTATCCAAGAAATATTGACTGTCTATTTTGATTTATGTAATGAAATTAACAAGTCGAAAGCCAATTTTAAAGCATTTCAAAGTAGTATCACAGAAATTAATTTGAAGGCTACATTTAATGTTTTGAATCATAACCTGTCAAGCCTGGCATGCATTTTAACTGAGTTTTTTTAAAAAAGCATTCTGATGCTATTGTACAGACATTACAGTTTTAAATACAACAGAACTACCTAACAAATAATGATGCAATAGAAATCAGTTTCCTGGCGGTAATAAAGTATTTCAGTTGAAATCATGATAAATGTTAAAGGAAATATTTTGATGTATTTAAATAACAAAATTGGCTGTTTGTAAAACCTGGTTATGCCTGATAACTTCTAGAACAATATTTCTGATTTTAACTCCATTCTACTTTCCTTAATTTTGTATACACACACACACACACGTGCACATAAGTGTAAAGTTTATTAAATTTTCACAAACTGAACACCCCTGTGCAACCAATACCCAGATCTAAAAAGAGAACGTTGTCAAACCACCAAAAACCCTCATTATGCCCTTTTCTTATCTGTACCTGCCCTGTATAATTAGTAAAAAGTAATTATTAATTATTATGCACTTAAATGGTAAGGGCTGTAGAGATATGGATGGGGCACCAAGAGTTTCTACTACAGCTTACCCCTTGCCCTAACCAGATCCCTCCTTGTCTGGTATTAAGTTTAATCTATCAGTTTCTTCATGTGGCAGGCAGTCAGTGTTTCATTGAAAAAAAAAAACCACAATAGAAGAGGTGGGACTATAGTCAGCACTGCTTCATTGGTTCTGAAGCTGAAATTTATATTTAGTATTTCTCCACCTCTTTTTCCAATTTTACACTCCCTTCACTTTCAACCAGCCCTCTCACTGTTATGGGTTGCTTGTCCAGTAGATAAATATAGAACTTAATCATTCAGATGTCTGTGCCACTGGATAGCATATCCTTATAAGGCCATGCTTGCTATGATTACACATTAACATATATCACTCAACATGGTAACTTGAAAAGAAAGAATAGCATGTCCTTGTAAGGCCATACTTGCAGTAATTACCCATTAACAGATGTCACTCAACATGGTAACACCAGAAGATTCCCCAAGAACTATCTTGAAGTTTAGAAATAATTCTTCTTAACCCCATCAGGTAGCAGCATTCCTAGCTCTTCATGATAATCAAGTTCTATTATTCTTGCTAACATAGTAACTTTGCTTGTTTTGCTTGCTGATCTTCTGGCAGGAGGAGTGTCAGATAATTAGGCAGCAGTCCAACAATTAGGTTTTGTGGAACTTTTACTATGTCATCTATTTATTGGAATTCCCCCTGGAAACCAGGACCACCTCCAGCAGAGCTTAAAGTTATAGTCACAGGAAGTACAAATTCCGTTTGTGGATCCCTGCAAGTGTGATGAGAAAAACCACTGTTTCCAAGATCTATTTATTCTATTTATCAGGCCTATAAAATCATGCAATGGCCATGGCTTCAACTAGACTCCACATCTTGAATCACAGAACTCAACTAATGGCATCAACTACAAGCCGGTATTCTGCTATATATTTAAGAGACCATTTTAATATTGTATTAGTCTAGCAGCTTCTAAGTGATGAGGTATATGGGGGGACTGGAGGATCCTGTGCTCACTTCCTTTTCTGTAAAATGAGTTCTTTGATCCAAGGTGACATGGTATGGGATCCAATGACAATAAATCAATTATTCTGTGAACCCTGATCAAAACTTGACTAAACTTTTGACAGGTTTTTCCTGACCACAGACCCCTCACCTTTCTTTTCTTAGAAAATTTACGTTAGAAAACAGATGTAAATTTTCTCCAGCCTCTTGCAAGTTTTACAGTCCAGGACTTTGAGGTCCTGGGAGTCATCCTTTTGAAATGCAATCATCAAATAAGATAGTGCTCCAATCTCCTAGTCTCTGTGGGAGGGTGGGAACCTAACTTCAGTAAACTAAGCACCAATTAGCAAACACAGAAGGCCTGATCATATTGACCCACTTTCCCACTAAATTGTCTAGCACTTTCCACCAGCTCACCACAGTGCTTAAAAACTCTCCTGTCTTTTGTTTTAGTAGAGTTGAGTCCAATCTCTTTCATCTATTGCAATACTGTTGAATAAAGTCTTTCTTGCCTAACTTGTCCTGTGTATTTTTTCTCTGACAGCCTTCAGACAGTATTATTGTCCAAGGCACTGAAAAACAGAAGCATACACCTTCACCTAGAAAATGTAAGAATCCCTGTAAAGATGAATCATTGTTCTGCCACTATGGAAGGCAGCTAATTGTAGTCAATTAGTCAAAAAGTACCTGGTTGGTTTCCTTGAGGGGATGGTATGTGTATTAATCAGGATCCAGTCAGGACATATAAATCATACCAAAAATTTAAACAAGAAAAATTAATGTATTATTAATTACTAACAGGACTGAAAGAGTGTTGTACAGGTAAGACTGAGAGAGAAAGAACAAGGAAGGAATAAGAACTGAGAAAAGACACCATCCCCCAGCCTGAGAATCAGGTCTTTAGAGTTTGGCTACCCCCAAAAATATGCAAAAGATCAGTGGGGAAGAAGTTTGCTGGAACATGTGGGGTTGGATTGTTGGGTAGGAAAGGCATGTGAGGCAGTCAAAAAATTACTACAGAGTGTTTGCCACTAGGTCTCTGGCACACTGATATCCTAGTAGCTACATCACAGGAAAACAAAAGTATACCAGTATCAAGGAGAGAAGCCACCACCTCTTACTATAACCTTGCAATGTCCTTCCATTGCCCCCTGTTGACAAAGCTTAACATTGCAACAGCTGGCAAAGGAGAAATGTTCACGGGATTAAGGGCAAGTATCACAGATCAGGTCAAAGAAAGGTGAACTAGGAGCTTATAGACAATAAATTAATAATCAGTGTGATATCAAGGGGTCAGTGTTGGTCCAAATTTCTGACTGGTCACACATTCAGTAGCAGCACTGGCTGCTTAGTGAGAAGGAGCCCATAGTGAAAGTCCCATACGTGACCTCATTTTCTCCAATGCTGGCAACTACAATTGTGGGATTATATGCAAGCACTGCAGTGGCTGAAGTCATAGGGTAGTTAGTCACTATTAGATGAGTCTTTCTAACCTAGTTGTCCATGCTTTCTCTGGGATGAATGTTGGTGGGCACCGCCATGAGACACAAAAATCCTCACATTTTATTTACTTTCTCATAGAAAAATCTGTGGCTTTTCTTCAAATATCTGCTCTTCCAGTCTTACTCCATATTTCTTTTTTTTTTTTTTTGGACTGAATCTCATTCTGTCGCCAGGCTGGAGTGCAGTGGTGCAATCTCAGCTCACGGCAAACTCCACCTCCTGGGTTCAAGGGATTCTCCTGCCTCAGCCTCCGAAGTAGCTGGGACTACAGGTATGTGCCACCATGTAGCCAATTTTTTTTGTATTTTTAGTAGAGATGGGGTTTCACCATGTTGGCCAGGATGGTCTCGATCTCCTGACCTCATGATCTGCCCACATTGGCCTTCCAAAGTGCTCGGATTACAGGCATGAGCCACCGCACCCGGCTGGTTCTTGACCAACAAACTAGGTCATTCATCTCTGCCCCCAAACTTATTAATATCCTCAGTGCAGGCATCTTCTTCTACATCACAGTGATAACCTAAAGCTTTGTTCGAAATTCTGTACATTAGTAAGATTTTCCCTCAATGCTGTTTTCTGAAGCCATTTCTATTTTTGGCTAGTATCAATATATTGGTTTATACTAACTAGCCTCCTCATAAATCTGGACCAGATTTACATCCACAAGCTGGACATAAGGAATTCCATATGAAGTCATAGCTGTGAGCTGAGGGTGAGATATTGGAACAAAAGAATTTGGTACTTGGAGTCTTGGTCACCTCTTTGTGTAACTTACTTGTCATCTCTGAATTCAGGCCTCTGAATTCTGATTAGGCTGTAGGCCTAATCTTTTGTCATTGCTGTCATATGATGTATTTATATTGTGCCTATACAACTTTATTATTTAATAGGTTGATAATACCCAATTTATGATTAGTAGCACCAATAGTATCCTTAATAGTCACTTGATATACTGGCACTGAACACTGAGTCCATATGAGGGCCCATTCAGAAGTTGCTTTTCTAATTGTTATTGATTCTCTGCTGCAAACATTTTATGTTAGACATTCTATGTAGCACCCTTTTCTAGGACAGTTACCTCTAGCACTCTGGAATCTACCTTGCCCCATACACAAAATTGCAGGGCTGCATATGGTAGCCTGAAACTGCTACAGAATCCTGTATTTCTCTGGGCCCACTCAAAACTAACACATTCCAGCATCACCCTATAAATGGATGACAGCAATGATACCAAATGTGCTATCTTCAAAATCCAAATAAGGCTACCAAGTGGAGTAACAATTTGTTAATCATGGGAGAACCAAGGCACAATAGTTTGTCCTTTTATTTGGAGGAAATTCCCTGGTATGCTTCAGTTTATTCGACCCCTAAAATTTTCTTTCACTTGCAAGGATGGTTTTAAATCTAAATTTTAAGTTGAGTTTTTCTTCCATTCTCTTGAGCACATTACATCCAAAGTATTTGGCACTTCCTATTCACTGTATCCAATTAATATGATGCCATTAATATAGGAAGTCAACTGTATATTCTATATAACTGTCAGATGACTATATATGGCTAAGATCAGTAGAATTAATATCATTTTGGGGAAGACCATAAGTACATAGTTCCAGCTAATTCAGGTGAATGTAAACTTTTTCAAATCCTCTTTACTCATTAGCATCAGGTAGGAAAAGCATATTTTTCAGATAAATAACCATGTATCAAATGCCCAAGGCTATATTGATCTGGTCTAATAAAGTTACATAGCTAGCATAGCAGCTGCAATTGGAAATAACACTTAGTTAAGTTTATACTACTTGCTATAATTTGTTACGCTCCATCTTTATTTAATTTATTTTTCTTAGTGTTTTTGGAAGATTGCATGGGGCATGCAGACTGGTTCATTAAATAGGGTTAAAATAAAACCACCACCCATTCATTCATTGATTCTCCACAATTCTACTATTCTATCTGGGATGCAATATTAATTTCAATTTACTAACTTGCCTGGAAGGGGGAAGCTTCAGGAGTTTTTATTTGAATGCTCCTACAATTTTGCACTCTACACAGGTCTAGTTGCAAGTATGAGATCACTATCAATTAAGTGTTTGCATTCTGATGATGTATTTATGGATTGAAAAAAGACATCAGGTCTGGGGCTGGGGTTTAGGAGCTGGGAATCAGTGGACCCACGGTGAGATGACTGAAGGCCAGTATTTAATGTATCACCTGGCCTCTATATGCTTACTCTCTAATTAAAGTCTAAAATGGCATTTTGAGTTTCCTAGTACTGTGTCATCTAAGACCCCGTATCCTGAAATATGTAGAACATCTTTCAAAAGATAAGAGTAGGTCCTGGAAACTTTTTCTAGTTTGTGTTGAGAAAAGATTGTGGGATTTACTATGATGTTTACCTGATTTGTTTTCCAGAGTATTCCTCAAGAGGATACTGCCTCTTCTGCAATAGGTTCCCTGAAAATTCGTATACAGTTGTAAGTTTGCATTGTGTTAGTTGACATCATCCTGTTGTAACCCACTTTTAAGGTTTTTGTTGTGTGTATGTGTGTGTATGTGTGCTTGTGTTGTTTTTACTGTACAAATTGGGCAAAATCCTCAGAAAACTACAATCCAACATCCCACATGAATTGAATGTTGCTCCAAACTACGTGAGTTCAGCAAGAGTTTCTTCCCCAGATAAACATCAGATGAGACTGAAGTTCTGGCTGACACTTTGACAGCACCTTTGTGAGACACCAACAAAGAAAGAAAGGATCCAGCGAAATCATATTCAGACTGACCCACAGAAACTGTAAGACATGGGTGTTGTTTTAAGCTGCTAAATTCATAGTAATTTGTTATGCAGTAGTAGATAACAAATACTACAAGGATACTACTTCCCCAGTTGGGCTTTGCTGAATCATAATAATGGTTACTGGTATAAAAGCAATGAGAAAAATTGGGAGCCGCTATGGAGGAGGAAAAAAAAAAAACATAGTTGTATAAGACATCTACCTCAGATGAGGTCTTTGCATGGACTTCAGGAAAAGGGATGTCATTTTCTGGTAAGAAGACTGGGCCACTTTTGCTAGCACAGAGAGTTCTGGGAACTCTTGGGGTTCAAGGTTCTCAAATACTCTACCCAGATATCTAATCTAAGGTCTTAAAGTCCTACTCTTTCCTTTTCAGTACTCTGACTTTTGTGTAAAAGATTTGCCAGGATATGAATTTAGCCTTCATTATAACTTTATTATTTTCACACTCAGATTCTAGGTCTGATAATCAATACATTGTGCTCTCTGGTTGCAAGAAATAATAATATCTTTAATACTGCCATAAATACTGCCATGGCTTACATGGTCATACTCTAAGTTAAGAATGTCATGAATTGACTTGATCTGCAGTTTTTTTCCTTTATTATTTAATGACCAAGCAATTCCACAACTCATATAATAATTATTATCTCCATATCACTAGAGATATTGAATAAGCTACTGCATTTCATTCCATTTGTATCTTAATTCACCATAAGTGACAGTATTGGTTATTGTGTTTTTACAGAATTTTAAGAGTAATAATTACCCTACTTATTAGCATTAATGGAGTCTAATAATTATGTGGCCATTGAGTAATCTAATTTTAGAATTTTATCCTAAGGATATGCTTTTTAAAACCACTTCCAGCACCAACTGTCTTAATTTAGATTCCCTCAGAAGCCACTACTGAGAAAATAATTCAAATGGCAATAGTTTATTTGTAAGTTATTTAAGGAAATATAAGCAGTGAGGTAGGACATTGAGACAGGGAGAAGAAAGAGTCAATGAAGGGTGCATTATCAAGCAAGTTATCTTTGTGGGCAATTGGAGCTTAAACTACCTAAAGAAATTTCAAAGTCATCTCCCCAAAGGGTGACAGAGTTGGGGTGTTCATACATCAGTGAAGATCAGTTATTGGTAAAATATTGGTTTGGTAAGTCATTAATTCTCTGTGACATCTCATCTACCATGCACAAAGGCTATTTGATCTTAAAGAGTCAGAGACTCACTCTCAGGCAAAGAGATTGAGATGTTAGCTGTTGGAAGTCTGAAAAAATGCACCAAAATGATGAAGCAGAGAGGATAAAGGCTGGGCAACAGCAGCATCTGTGGCACTATGCTGTTGCCTTTTGTCATAAAAAAATTATACTAAGGTCATAATTTAGGAAAAATAAGGAAGAAATGTACTCTCAACTGTACACCATAGTATGTAGTACTATTTCTTGGAATTTCCTATCATCAGGTTAGTTGAAAGCTATGAGTTAATAACCAAATACATACCAGTCAACTTCTGTTTTTAAACTGTGATTATGAAGATAAGCTCCATAAAGAGAAAAGCTAAGTCTCTCTCATACACTAAGCCTAGTCATCGTGAATATTAAAGTTAGGCACATAGTGGGTGTTCAGTAAATATTCATTGAGTAAATACATCCTAGAGTAACTTCTTGGAATTCCTTTGATGATGAGAGATTTAAATCAGTGCCAAAATTCAGCCGGTAACAGATAATAATTTTTCAATTAGACAGTATAAGCATAGCTCAGAAATCAGGTTGTCCTATTTTGCAGCAGCATCAGGAGAAGAGGAGAAACAAGGAAATGAGGAAGAAGAGGAAAAGGAGGAAGAGAAAAAGGAGAAGATACTATTTTTAGTGTCTAAAATTAAGATTTCAACATGCCTTATTCACAGTGTTCAAAGGGTGATACCAAACACAGTAAGTATGGGAGAAGGAGGAGTGTGCTTATTATTTTATCTAGATGTCACTGATATTTTTTATGAATCAACTCGCTACTTTATTAGAATATAAAATGTTTCTTTTGTCTTAAATTTATGTATGCTGGTGCAAAACTTCTTGAGAATTACAAAATGACTATGACCAATTGTAGAGCCATTTTCAGAATCTACAGTTTCCGATTCCAGAAACGAAATGCTATTAAACATTAGCAATTAAAGATGCAATTATCGTTGTTGACCTAAATTCATCAGTTGTAGGGATATTAGCATAAAGATTTACAACATTTTTATGAAACATTAATAATCTGTGACTGTGTCAAGGTGGGGCTGGGAGATAAAAGGCAATACCCTTTCCATTTCACTTGTGAAGTTGCTTTACAAGGTTTCAATTAGATCTTTCTTTTTACCCGTGAGAGAAGCTAGCAAATGTATTGCATTAATTATGGTTTCAAGACAGGATCATGACAGCCAAAATTATAAAATTACAGTCACTGCAGTTGTGTAGGCTCTACTTCTCTCATTCTGTGTGCCTGTAGAGTTGGAATGTAACTGTACAACTGATAAGAGGAAGTGCAAATGCAGAACAAACATGCTGTGCAGAACTAGAGAAAGAGAAGTGATAAAGCCAAAGAACATTGATTAATCAAACATATGATTGAATGTGGCTTATAATATTTAAAAGGCAAGATTTTTTTAATCCATTGATTACCATTTGAAGTATATTCATGTTTTTAAAAAGCAGAACAAGATTATATTTCAATATATAATTTCTGTACAGCCAAAAAATAAAACACCACAGTAAAATAAATGGGAAAAACATAATATTTAAAATGCTTGACGAAATGTTAACATCCTTAATCAGAAATGAACTCTTAGGAGTCAGTAACAAAGAGATTAACATTACAAGGGACGTGAAAATAAAAAGAAAAGCGGAAAATGAAATAGTACAGATGACTTATAAGGCTATGTAAAGATGATATAGCTTAACATTAATAGATAAAAAGGCAATTTCATTATAAATTATATTATCAATGCTTACAAATATTGATATCTAATGTTTGTATGGCTGTAGGAAATGAGGAATTCTCAAATACTGGGGAAAGTTACTCCTGTCAGAGAAATTTACTGAGAATATAGATTTTGCATATTCTTTGCCTTGGCAATTTCAATCCATAGGAATAATTTTTATATATATATATATAAAATATGAATGTCTACTACATAGAAAATGTGTAAGTTATATATAATCTCCCAAGTAACCACTTAAGAATCAACTGGTTTATAAAATAAGAGATTGGGAGATGGAATTAGAAAGAAAAAAGGCCCTTAAGTAAAAATACTAGATTTCACAAAATTCTATGTCCTTCAAATTCTTAAAAAAGATCATTTTTTAATGAATCAGTTTTATATTTACCCTGGGATAAGTAAAAAATTTTAAATATATGCATTTTATACTTGGGAAAGCACAGAGATGAAACCCTTTTAATTCCACCATCCTGTCTCCTTTGTTGAATAATGTATATTCATGCTTCTATCAAATTTAGTTTTAGTTTTTCACATGTATGCATATATGCTTGTATACACACATGCATACATAAGCTAATGTATAAGAATTGTTCAAATTATTGGAAAGAGCTATTTCTGAATATATATTGTTGTATTTGTGTGTGTTTGTTTATGTGTGTGTTTGCATATGTGTGTTTGTGTGTATGTGTGTGTGTATGTAGGTGTAGCTAGAAAGAAAGAGAAATAGGAACTTTTAAGTATGAATCCACAGAACTGGCCCAAATCACAATACAGTTATTTGAAAATAGAAAGGATTGGCATGGTCATTTATTATTTCCCTTAACTTTTTTTTAATCTAAAAACTAATTGAATGCCTCTTCTGAAAAATATATTATGCCAATAATATACCTTATGGCTAAGGCAGTCACCAGAGTAAACTTTCACATTATTAAGCTATTGTCTGTAGAAAAGAAAAGCTACACATAAAATTCTTATCTCTCTTGATATGGGTAGTATTTTAAAGAGCACTGTCACAGCATTTTCTAAATCTAGAAAATAAAATTTGTTAGAAATATCTGTATTTTAGGATATTGTCTAAAAACATGATTAAAGTTTTAAAAATGGAATTTATCAAGTGATCCAGATCCACTTAGGTAACTAGCTAATGCCATAACAAAAGCACTTGCAGGCAGAAGTAACAAGTTGTGTGCTGATTTTATATGTTCAAAAGGAATTATTTTATTTTTGATGAAATAAAATTTAAAAAATAATGTACAATCAATTAAAAATCATAATATGCAGGAGACAGATTTAGTAGTATTACATTTAATTTAATAATCAAGGCAATGCTTTCTGAAATACCAAACTTGTAGAATAAATCATATTTATAGCATGAATAAATTAGGAAATAAGTGGCTGAAAGAGTAGGTTAATTAAAATTAGTGCATTTTCTGAACTGGAAAAGGAAATACCTTGGTGAGCTAGTATATCAGAGTCTGGCACTGATTTCAGCTAAAGTAATCAAAGCAGATGGGCATTCAGAAATGACCTCAAAAGACTTTGTTTTTATGGTCATATACTGAGTCACAGAGCTTACCATATTATCTTTATTCAAAACATTATTATCACATGATGAATACTTGTGCAGACTAAATATTAATTGCATAACTTCTTGAGAATTAGGCAAGTTGTCTATTATACCTTTCTTTCATCTCATTTTCCTCACTTATGAAATAAAGATAATAATAATAATACTCATCTGCTATGATTTTTTTAAAGATTGAATCAAATAATATATAAGATAGGACATTGACACAGACTAAAGCTTTCAGTAAATGAAAACTAGTGCATTTTAAAATATTAGCTGTGCTTTGACGTTTTTGGTATAGCCCCCATTAAAGACATTTTTAGATGCAGAACACAATTATGTAAATTTTTGTTTCATTTTTATGGTGTTTGGGTTTATAACAGCTTTGCAAGCAGTTAAATAGATTACAACTAAGTAGACTATGCTAATCTAATCAAAGAGGCAACCAAACTAGGCTTCTGTTTTTCTTTTCTTTAGCAGTTTTATCTATATGAAAATTATCCTCTTCAAGATCTTTCAGGAAAGCTTTTCCCTTGTTGGAGCACTCTTAATAAATGGGGTTTTGGTTAAGGGAAGAAAACTAACAAGAGACCTCAAAGAAAATTCACTTCAGAAAGGGTATAGACTTTTAGATGACATAGCACCTTACAGGGAGTTTGGAGATGGAGAAGAGTCAGCTGGGAAATAAAAAGGGATGTTTTTATGATTCGGGGACTAAAAATAAAATCTGTAATTGGAAAAGGTCTACAAGATCATTATGTCTTTTGAATTGCAAGCACCAGGTTAATAACTTATGAGAAAGATGTTTTGGAGTATGCAGACAACAGGTGATCTAATGCTTCTATTTGTTCCTACATGATCAGAGGTCCTAGTTCACATTGCTTGTCTCATCGGAAAGAAGGTTTTCAATTTATTGGTCTTACTCCTGACCTTTCATTCCCTTGAAACTAACAGATCCCACATGTTGGTATTGCAAACTGAGAAAACTTCATTTACAGTTAGATCTGATTTTAATTATTATATATAGCATATTGTGTTTTAATTTTATTTTTAGTAGGGGGAGTGGGAGAAGGATGCGGTAACATTCACAAAGATCAAGAATACATCTTGTAGACAAACAGGTTTAATTCCTACAAGTGATACATGCTATGTGACTCTGGGCACATATTCTTTAATGATAAGGCCTGTTCCTTATTTGTTATTTAATCGATAGCACCTACCACACAATGTGTATGAAGCAATCACACAAGAAATGCTTATTGAAAAAGCAAATGGTAAGTAATTTTTAACTTCATGTTCTCTTTCCTATTTAAAATGGGATTAAAAATTCTTTATAAATTTGTGGGAATTAAATAATGTGTACTAAACACTGGATAGAGAAAGTACCTGACACATGGTAAGTCCTCAATCAATAGTAGCTTTTATTATTTGTATTAAAAATATTCAACTGCATGATAAGATTTTTTTTTGTACAGTGAGAACTATTACTGCTTTAAACATCAGGCCTGTCAGGAATTAATATCATTTACTATTATTTTATTTGTACACAAATTTGTCAATTATTTTGATGTATATTAGAAAACAATTTTTTTATCACTGGATAACTATGACAGAGTTTCAGGTTAGCATTTTTATAGTTTGGTTAGATTTGGAAGAGATTTGATACAGATAAATCTTGAAAACCTAAATTAAGTGAGAAAGAAGTTTAATCCCAGGAAACATTTCTGTCCCTTTTTTGACTTTTCCTTCCTTAAATACAGTGGGAATTTAGATGGAAGTGCCAAATGCAGTTCCGTATATAGGGATAAAATTGCCTGGTAAGAAGTTGTTTTTCTTCCTACCAATCGTTTGTTTCCTGGATTTTAATCTAGGAAAGCCATCCCAACTGTCCCTTCTTTTTATTATCATACTCTTTTAATCAAAGTACTCACTAGATTTGATACGGTTTAATTTGAAACCTTAATCAAGCATTGGGTTCATTTCTATACCATCTTTTTGATTGTCAGCATGGCTTCTAAGTGTCTTTGAGAACTGTATTGGGAAAAACCAGCCATTTTTGAAGTCTCCTAATAAGAATTTTCTTTATCTGTTTATTATATAAAGTGCAATTTGTAACTAGGCTGTCCTGTATTTCTTTTGCTGACAGCACTTCCAGCCAGCACAACAGTTCAGCACTGTGACTTCATCCAATACCCGCTGATTACCCAGTACAGGACGATGATTTTTAACTCCAAATCAGCACTACTCCCTGCTGACTCTAATTCCAGTAATAGCAATATTGCTTCAACAAAAAAAGAAGGACCATCTGAGACCTTCTACCTTTATTCTTATACATTAGCTTATCCTGAATTGTTCAAAAACCTTTGGTGGAGGAGACAGTGGAGAAAAGGGATAATATTTTATCTTTATTAAACTAAAGGTATATTCAGAGGCACTCCTGTTGGCTTAATGGCAAAGGATATGACTCATTAGTAGCTTTTTTCATTGGTAATTTTGGGTACCAGTAGAGGAACAGTATAACTTCTGTTCTCTGAGAGCGGAAGTTGATCTATGCTCCTTTTGCCAAGAGAACTGCTCCCAGGGAGGAAAGTCTTTTCTACCATGCCTGTTGGCATTATTGCTCTGTCAATACAGACCTACTTTCTCTGCATAGCCTCTAATAGTCCCAAACTTACAGATCCAATAGGCAGGTTCTATCACCTGAGACAACTTTGGATCTTTTAAACTTCTGAGTCCACAATCCTAAAGAAAAAAATATTATTCTAGGGAAAAATTAGGTCTAGTCCCTTGGGTCTATCAATTTTGACTAAAGTAATATGATTATATAAAATCGTCTCCAATAGGAAGCAGATGAATGTAAGGGGGAGAGGAGAAGTCTTTTTTTCAGTTCGTCATGTTTTGTACAGTGTCTCACGTCCACCCCCTCTCTTCCCAATTAGAATTGTCCATTCTGCATAGAATGGTAAAATAATCTATTTTGGGCTACTAGAAAACTATCACCACACCTCAGCTTGACCTTGTTTGTTAATGTCCCCTTACTGAGTCTAGAAAGTGGCGGTATCTGAGTCCTTAATCATTCAGATTTCTCGCTGTGTATTAAATAGCAGAACTTACAAAACATATCAACTAGTTTTCAAATCCTGATACAATGAATTTCTGGTATTTATTCTAGGTTTAAAATTGCACCCTGTTTCTCTAGATTCCATTTTACAATTGATCTTTAAGTGACAATTTGATATATAGTAGCTCTTCGTATAATCTATGTTCACATTACTTCCTAGTAGTTTGTAACCGTGGTAGGAGAAATCATTGTCAACCATTTCAATGAACTACGAAGAAACAGATGTACAGAAAAAGTTAAGGAAAAAATATACCAGAAATCTTCCACTAAAAAACAGGCAGATGAATCTGTACAGGATTGTGGTACAAAACTAGCATGAGCATTGGGAATCCTAAATCAGAAGGTCTGCATTTAGTTTAAGTTATTGGGACTTACCACTAATTAGACTTGAGATTTCTTCAAAATTTAGTATATAATAAAAATCAGATTTCCAGGAAGACTTGTCAAAAATATCTAAGCAATCGAATCAGAAACCTATTGGATTATTTTCTCTTAAGTGGAATATATTATTTTCTTTCCATAAATAGACAACATAAACACCAACTGTTAACAATGATTCAATTAATCAATAGAGTCAGTCTTGCTTTTTTGAAGATCAAAACTAACCTAAAACAAAACAAAGCTCAAAACAATGTTTTCCCCACAATAACAGAATATTTGTACCTTAGCTTGTTATAAACATACTAAAAGTAATATGCCACATTAATTAGTCTATGAAGTTACAATTTTTGATGACTCATTCCTTTTTAATTTTTTTTTTTACTTCAGCCTCATCTTCATTCTTACAAATCTAAAACTCAAAATTAATAAGATAGTCGTAAATTAATGATAAAAAGACCAAAATTATAATTGTTTCTTACATCATATACAAAAATCAACTCAAGATGGATTTAAGACTTAAATGTAAAGCCTAAACTATAAAAACCCTAGATGATAAACTAGGACATTCTGGACACAGGACCCGGCAAACATTTCATGATGAAGATGCCAAAAGCGAATGCAACAAAAACAAAAAATTGACAGATGGGACCTAATTAAAGAGCTTCTGCACCATAAAAGTAACTTTTTTTTTTTTTTTTTTTTTTTTTTTTTTGAGACGGAGTCTCGCTCTGTCGCCCAGGCTGGAGTGCAGTGGCCGGATCTCTGCTCACTGCAAGCTCCGCCTCCCGGGTTTACGCCATTCTCCTGCCTCAGCCTCTGGAGTAGCTGGGACTACAGGCGCCCGCCACCTCACCCCGCTAGTTTTTTTGTATTTTTTAGTAGAGACGGGGTTTCACCGTGTTAGCCAGGATAATCTTGATCTCCTGACCTCGTGATCTGCCCGTCTCGGCCTCCCAAAGTGCTGGGATTACAGGCTTGAGCCACGGCGCCCGGCCAAAAGTAACTATTAAGAGAGTAAACAGACAACCTACAGAATGGGAAAAAATATTTTCAAACTATGCATCTAACAAACGTCTAATACACAGGATGGATCTGTAAGGAACTTAAATCTACAAGCAAAAACAACCCCCTTAAAAAGTGAGCAAGGACATGAACAGACACTTTTCAAAAGAAGACATACAAGTGGCCAACAAGCATATGAAAAGAGGAGCTCAACATCACCAATCATTGGAGAAATGCAAATCAAAACCACAAAGAGATACCATCCATCTCACACTAGTCACAATGGCTATTACTAAAAAGTAAAAAAGAACAGATGCTGGAAAGATTGTGAAAAAAAAAAAGGAATGCTTATACACTGCTGATTGAAATGTAAATTAGTTCAGTCACTTTGGAAAGCAGTTTAAGGATTTCTCAAAAAACTAAAACAGAATTACCATATGACCCAGCAATCCCATTATAGAGAAATATAAATCATTCTACCATGAAGTCACATGTATGTGTACATTCATCACAGCACTATTCACAATAACAAAACCATGGAATTAACCTGAATGTCTATCAATAGTACACTGGACAAATAAAATAATGTGGTACATGTACACCATGGAATACTATGCAGCCATAAAAAATGAGGTCATGTCCTTCGTGGGAACATGTATGAAGGTGGAGGCTGTTACTGTACACAAACTAACGCAGGGACAGAAAAATACTGTATGTTCTTACTCATAAGTGGGAGCTAAACAATGAGTACATATGAACACAAAGAAGGGAACAACACACATCAAGGCCTACTTGAGGGTGAAGGGTAGGATGAGGGTGAGGATCAAAAACTATGTATCAGGTACTGATTACATGGGTGACAAATAATGTGTACACCAAAATGCTGCAACATGCAATTTACCTATATAAGAACATGCACATGTACCCCTGAACCTAAAATAATAGTAAAGAAAAAGAAAATAGTTACAATAAATTCCATAATATTACTCTACTTTCAAGTCTCTAGGTATTACATATAAGTTAGTTAAGTGAATTCTTTACCTATTGGTTCCATCATGTGTGCTCATTTAATTATTTTCTTGTATGACAGTTTATTAGAGTCATGATTAATTTTTGAATAAAAAACTCCCTGAAGCTTTCTAGAAAAAAGAATAATATTTTACGGTTTTAAGCAGTATTTAATCTAAACAAACTTTGTATTTATTTAGACGCAGAGTCTTGCTATCATCCAGGCTGGAATGCAGTGGTGTGATCATTGCCCACTGCAGCCTCAAATTCCTAGGCTCAAGCAATCCTCCCACTTCGGCCTCCCAAGTAGCTAGGACCAAAGGAGCACACCACCACATCTGGCTAATTATTATTATTATTATTGTTATTATTGTTTATAGAGACAGAGTCTTGCTATGCTGCCCAGGCTGGTAGCTCCTGGCCTCAAATGATCCTTCTTCCTTGGCCTCCCAGAATGCTGCTATTACAGGAATAAGCCACCATATCCAGCCTAAACAAACATACAAAAACAATACTTACAGATTCAAGGGATGAGATTATCTCAAAAGTTCCACTGTGACAAAAGCCCTATGGGGACCGGGATTTTAGTCTGTTGGTTTCTATGTTGTATGCCTACTGTCCCAAACAGAACCTTGGGGCATCATTGCTTGTCTCTCATTTTAAAAAGAGGATGCTTCTAAATTTTCACAGTACACTTTATGTTTGCTGTAGGTTTTTGGAAGTTTATCTTTGTTTATCTTTATATTGGGATGCGTGTCTTGTTTTTCACATATTAAACCTTTATCTCCTTTATATACCTTCTCCCACTCTGTCAGCCACCCGTATCTACATTGTTTTCTGTGACTTTTATTGACAAGCGGTCTGTATTTTCAGTGTAATTGCATTCATTAATTTTTTGTCTTTGATTTTGAAGTTTTGTTTTTCAAGCAGCTTTCTGCCTATATATATTTGATTTCTTTTTCTCCTATTATAGTTTATCTTTCACATTTAGATCTTTAATTCATCAAGCTGCTTTTGAATGTGCTGTTAAGTAGGCATCCACTTTTATTTTCTACCTTGAAGAGTTTATCTATGCCAATAAACGAATTCGTTCTTTTCCCATTACTTTCGACTCTCCCATTGTCATATATGGGTTCCCATACAAATAAACAAATTTGAAAATGTAGAGAAAAATGGTAATTTCCTAAAAATAGATAATGCCAATGTGTCCTCAGTAAATATAAATTTTAAACAAAATTAAAATAATAGACATGATTTAGTAACAAAGCAAAAGCTGGGCACAAAAGATTTTGAAGATAGTTGACACAAATTTTCAAATAATATTAAATTCCTATTTTATACAAGTTGTCTGACAAAATGCAATAAAAGACAAGGATGCCTAGCTAATTTTATGAAGCTAGTATGTTTTTGAATACCATAAAGATGATGACAATATAAGAAAAGTATAGGCTTATTTTTACATAGGAACATACACACACACACTTAGGAATATATGTGTAGCATTAAATATTTAAATATATATCTTTAGATATTAAAATATATACAGGTAGCATTAAATCTTTTCTTTTCTTTTCGTTTTCTTTTTTTTGTTTGTTTTTGTTATTTTTGAGATGGAGTTTCACTCTTGTTGCCCAGGCTGGAATGCAGTGGCATGATCTTGGCTCACCACAACCTCTGCCTCACGGGTTCAAGTGATTCTTCTGCCTCAGCCTTCTGAGTAGCTGGGATTACAGGCATGTGCCACCATGCCCGGCTAATTTTTGTATTTTTAGTAAAGACAGGGTTTGTCCCTATTGGTAAAGCTGGTCTCAAACTCCCAACCTCAGGTGATCTGCTTGCCTCAGCTTCCCAAAGTGCTGGGATTACAGGCATGAGCCACCGTGACTGGCCGGCATTAAATCTTAAAATAATACATAAGCTTACCAAATTTCAAGTTTTGTGTTATAATCATAAGATTGGATGTAAATATAAGAATGATTCAGTATAAGAAAAATTTATCAATGACAGCCCATTAAAAGAAAAAATATTTTTGTTATCTCTATAAAAATATTTTTTTGTTATCTTAAAAAACCACTCTTAATAAATGAAGACTAGAAGAAAACTTCCTTAACTTGATAAAAATTGTACACCAAAACCAAGAGTAAACAGTATACTTGACAAGGAAATTTTAGACATACTTCTTTTACTATTGGGACCAAAGACATATTTAGCATAGTATTGGAAGTCCTACCTAATGGTAACAGAAAGAATAATAATTAAGAAGTGCAAGGATTAGAAATGAAAATATATAAATCTCATTATATTAGATATTTATCTACCTAAGGAAAACAGAGCAATAGAATAAACATACAAACAAAAAGAATAAATGAGAACCCTGTGAGTTGCCTGGACCCAAGATATGCCTATGAAAGGCAATAGCATTTCTGTACACTTTTTCTAAACAATTAACCAACTGAAGGGATATGATTGCCTACAGCACTTTCATACACTTATTGAGGATGTTGGTGTCCAGAGTAAGAAAAGATTTGTCAGTTTTCCATTATAAAAAGTTTGAGCTCTCTAAGTCCAGGTTTTAGCTCCTAAAAGCCCCGCTCCTCCCCCACTGCATGTGCAGGCATCATCTAGCCTTCCTCACATTTCCTCATAGAAACTAGACTTCAAAGAATGAGTGCAAAAACGGATATTCTGGCTAATGTTATCACTGTGTGTAATGAATTGTCCTTTCGTCTCTGAACCAAGTCATGTATCTTCTGCCAGCATCCATGAAACTGTGATAGGCTAACTTATTCGCTTGCATGCCAGGTAAGAATCTCAGACCCTGCACAGTTCTTGACACCACGTAGAAAGGAGGACACCATCACACCAGCAACTAAAACTTTAACTCAAGTAGTAACAGCTTATCATGCACACACTATAGGTGAAAAGCTATAAAATTAAGGGTATAAAAGATCTTAATTTTTAAGAGACATTTCATATTTTTAGAAGGGATGGTTTACTATTATGAATGAATCCGTTGTTCTTAAACTATAACTTTGATGCAATCCAATGGCATTTCAAATTTTCTATTTAGATAAGCTTTAAAATCTTTACAACTTCTATGGAAGAATAATTCATGAATAAGCTGATCTTAAATAATCAGGAGGAAAGCAGAGGTATTTGCTAAAATGGAATTAAGAAATATAACAAAATATAGTTATACATACTGTGTGATATTGGCTCAATAACGTTAGTTCAAATATGTTGCCATATATATTATATATATGATATAATACATGTTGTATATTCTATGGAGCAGAATAGAATCCTCAGAGATATAATCTTATCCTAAAAATTGAAGTTTAGTGTTCCTGTAAAACATTAGATCATAAGTTTTATCTAAAACATTCAAAATTTTCCCAGCAAATTACATTTAAAAGCAAAATTTAACAGAAGTGCTCTTGGATTTCTTTTTGACTGGAATGTTCCCCTAGTCCAAGGTTTAATAGCTTAAGCTAGGTAGAAAGGTATCTTGGAAAATGTTCAGGAACTGACAAAGGGAAGCCTATAAATCAGTGTGAACACAATTGAAGTAAGCATAGTTGACTTTCCAATTGCTGTGCCTATGCTAAACTTTATCAATTTGTAATCGTGGTTTTTCATAGTGCATTTTAGTGTCCAGTGGTTTGTCTAAACATGGGTGGTGAACTACTCTTCCATGAGTTGAATTATATCTACATAATTTGTCTAGTCCAGAATTTAAGAAACTTGTGAAGGTGAATTTCATTAGAGAGAGAATGTTCACAACAGCCCTACCACTTCATATCATCTTTATATAAAGCCACTCAGTTACCTTACCTACCTAAGCTCATGTGTGTGAATAAGATTGTAATTTGAGGTCTAAATCTGAAACCATGAGAACTTTAATTCGTGCAAAAAATCTACTCAGGCCGGGCGCGGTGGCTCAGGCCTGTAATCCCAGCACTTTGGGAGGCCGAGGCAGGCAGATCACGAGGTCAGGAGATCGAGACCATCCTGGCTAACCCAGTGAAACCCTGTCTCTACTAAAAAAAATACACACACAAAAAAATTAGCAGGACGTGGTGGTGGGTGCCTGTAGTTCCAGCTACTGGGGAGGCTGAGGCAGGAGAATGGCGTGAACCTGGGAGGCGGAGCTTGCAGTGAGCTGAAATTGCGCCACTGCACTCCAGCCTAGGCAACAGAGTGAGACTCTGTCTCAAACAAACAAACAAAAACAAACCAAAACAAACAAAAAAATCCTCTACCCAGACTCAGTTTTAGGATCATCTCTGTTTTAGGATTCTGAGATGGGTCTTAGATACTTGGTTGATTATAGTCATTTCAGAAATCAGATTTAACATGGAGAAGAGAATGAGTAATTTGCTTCCTTCCGAGCTTCATCCTTTTTCATATGAATCCTGCTCACCAAGAACTTCACAATATATTTTGCCCCAATTGTCCTCATTTTAGGCTTGGCTGTTCAGGTCCACTGGATGGAGGAATTCTACACAGAGGTTATTGATCAATGTGTTTTATCAGTTAGATCCATGTTTTTGAAATGATGTCAGAATAATCT
Organism: Theropithecus gelada; assembly: GCF_003255815.1. Taxonomy (NCBI): domain Eukaryota; kingdom Metazoa; phylum Chordata; class Mammalia; order Primates; family Cercopithecidae; genus Theropithecus; species Theropithecus gelada. Next base: position 55,132,425 of record NC_037681.1, read on the forward strand.
GGTCTTTTTTGCTCTGGTTAAAGTTGCATTAGATAACATATTTTTTTTTGTATGCCAAATAAATCTAAAAGTCTTAATAACACTAGTTTACATTAATAAGTGAAAATAATAGGTAAAACAAATTTAAAAATTTACTGACAATTTTTACAGATATAGTAAAATTCAGAAACAGCACAAGGAGCCTCAATGAATTTATTATATTTCCAATTAATCAGTGATGCCAATGCCCGGAAATTTCAATAGTATTATATGAACAGAAATCATAAAATATCTTTAAAAAAGTGATTATTTGTGAGTAAAGGAACATGCAAATTATAAAACACTGGCTCTATTATAAAAGTGGATCTTTCCATGAGTGTGCATTTAAGTTGAATTCACTGCTCTGAAGGACACACAGCTGATTTACTCCAAAGAGTATCCTTTAATTCTCTGAGGTTAACATGAAACTGGATAAATTGATAGTGTAGAACCTAGTGAAAGATCTGAATATAAATAGAGGTCCTCAAACTTTACTGCTGACTTTGAAATTTGGAAATAATATTTGTCACATTATTAGAAAGCTATTGCTTTTTCAGTGACAAATTATTTGTCATGTGGGGTTGTAATCATTAGACCACATTTTTTATAGTATTGATTGTTTGTGCAAACATGAGATTTAGTCAGAGTTTTATTATACATTTTTTTTCCCAACCTCTCCTGCTGGATTCTATGGTGCTTTAAATATCTTTTATTTTGGACAATTGCAAGGGAAAAACAGTCACCTAGAGTTTCTTTGTTTTGATGTACAGAATGTAACATTTGAAGTTTAATTACAGTATCATGGTTATTGGCTCCATTTTAATTACCCTCTATCTATAGATTTTATATCAAATATGCCATTTTTTATATAGTTCATCCACGAGAAAGGGAAAATCATCTGATAAAATCCACTTGCTTGACCTTTACAGTTAGGCCTTTCTTAATATTTTTAAGAGCTGTGCCAGCACCTTCAGTAGGCTGTGGTGTGCCCCTTTTAAACATGAAAAATTTCACAGAATCTCTGTTTCAGACAAGGTCACTCTGTGACATGATGAAGTGGGACAAAAACCAACAACAATTCATGATGTTGACAAAGTAAAGAGAAAAACCACATTACTGTACAAACCCTAAAATATCAAACATCCTCCCTTTCCAACTAAAATGAGTGACTAGTATCTATTTATGAATTACAGCTTTAAAGTTGCTCTAATCTTCTCTTCTTCCAATAAGATTTAAAAATTATGGATCTTAAAATTATGTACAGTTCCTGATAACATTTGATGCAGACAAAAGTCTTACTTGTTTGAACCCTCTCCCAAATCACCTAACAAAAGGCAGAATCTTGTAATAAGTCGTTTCTGATACCCTCTTACTGACACACCCCATAATCTGCCATGATGTATGTCCTCCTTCCCTGTAATGCCCAATAAGTCCAACTTGTTTTACTGGTGTGTTTCTGGTTATCTCTTTCTAGAGGACATTCTGACCCATTCATTAGAACCTTGGTGGGGGAGGTGCTAGCAAAATGGCCGAATAGGAACAGCTCCAGCCTCCAGCTTCCAGCGCGAGTGACACAGAAGATGGGTGATTTCTGCATTTTCAACTGAGGTACTGGGTTCATCTCACTGGAGAGTGCCGGACAATCGGTGCTGGTCAGATAGTGCAGCCCGACCAGCGAGAGCTGAAGCACGGCGAGGCATCGCCTCACCTGGGAAGCGCAAGGGGGAAGGGAATCCATTTAGAAACTGAGACACACAACACATGGAAAATTGGGTAACTCCCACCCTAATACTGCACTTTACCAAGGGTCTTAGCAAAGGGTATACCAGGAGATTATATCCCACACCTGGCCCATAGGGTCCCACGTCAACGTAGCCTCCCTCATTGCTAGCACAGCAGTCTGAGATCTAACTGCAAGGCAGCAGTGAGGCTGGGGGAGGGGTGCCACCATTGCTGAGGCTTAAGTAGGTAAACAAAGCCTCTGGGAAGCTCAAACTGGGTGGGGGCCACCACAGCTCAAGGAGGCCTGCCTGTCTCTGTAGACTCCACCTCTGGGGACAGGGCATAGCAAAAAAAAAAAAATGCAGCAGGAACCTCTGCACATGTTAATGACCCTGTCTGACAGCTTTGAAGAGAGCAGTGGATCTCCCAGCACGGAGATTGAGATCTGAGAACAGACAGTCTGCCTGCTCAAGTGGGTCCCTGACCCCTGAGTAGCCTAACTGGGGGACATCCTCCACTAGGTGCAGACCGACACCTCACACCTCACACGGCTGGGTACACCCCTGAGACGAAGCTTCCAGAGCAAGAATCAGACAGCAGCACACGCTGTTCAGCAATATTCTATCTTCTGCAGCCTCTGCTTGATAGACCACTAGCAAGACTAATAAAGAAGAAAAGAGAGAAGAATCAAATAGATGCAATAAAAAATGATAAAGGGGATATCACCACCGACCCCACAGAAATACAAACTACCATCAGAGAATACTATAAACACCTCTACGCAAATAAACTAGAAAACCTAGAAGAAATGGACAATTTCCTGGGCACTTACACTCTCCCAAGACTAAACCAGGAAGAAGTTGAATCCCTGAATAGACCAGTAGCAGTCTCCGAAATTGAGGCAATAATTATTAGCCTACCAACCAAAAAAAGTCCAGGATCAGATGGATTCACAGCCGAATTCTACCGGAGGTACAAGGAGGAGCTGGTACTATTCCTTCTGAAACTATTCCAATCAATAGAAAAAGAGGGAATCCTCCCTAACTCATTTTATGAGGCCAACATCATCCTGATACCAAAGCCTTGCAGAGACACAACAAAAAAAGAGAATTTTAGACCAATATCCCTGATGAACATCGATGCAAAAATCCTCAATAAAATACTGGCAATCCAAATCCAGCAGCACATCAAAAAGCTTATCCACCATGATCAAGTGGGCTTCATCCCTGGGATGCAAAGCTGGTTCAACATATGCAAATCAATAAACGTAATCCAGCATATAAACAGAACCAAAGACAAAAACCACATGATTATCTCAATAGATGCAGAAAAAGCCTTTGACAAAATTCAACAGCCCTTCATGCTAAAAACTCTCAATAAATTCGGTATTGATGGAATGTATCCCAAAATAATAAGAGCTATTTATGACAAACCCACAGCCAGTATCATACTGAATGCGCAAAAACTGGAAGCATTCCCTTTGAAAACTGGCACAAGACAGGGATGCCCTCTCTCACCACTCCTATTCAACATAGTGTTGGAAGTTCTGGCTAGGGCAATCAGGCAAGAGAAAGAAATCGAGGGTATTCAGTTAGGAAAAGAAGAAGTCAAACTGTCCCTCTTTGCAGATGACATGATTGTATATTTAGAAAACCCCATCATCTCAGCCCAAAATCTCCTTAAGCTGATAAGCAACTTCAGCAAAGTCTCAGGATACAAAATTAATGTGCAAAAATCACAAGCATTCTTATACACCAGTAACAGACAAACAGAGAGCCAAATCAGGAATGAACTTCCATTCACAATTGCTTCAAAGAGAATAAAATACCTAGGAATCCAACTTACAAGGGATGTAAAGGACCTCTTCAAGGAAAGCTACAAACCACTGCTCAGTGAAATAAAAGAGGACACAAACAAATGGAAGAACATACCATGCTCATGGATAGGAAGAATCAATATCATGAAAATGGCCATACTGCCCAAGGTAATTTACAGATTCAATGCTATCTCCATTAAGCTACCAATGACTTTCTTCACAGAATTGGAAAAAACAGCTTTAAAGTTCATATGGAACCAAAAAAGAGCCTGCATTACCAAGACAATCCTAAGTCAAAAGAACAAAGCTGGAGGCATCACGCTACCTGACTTCAAACTATACTACAAGGCTACAATAACCAAAACAGCATTGGTACTGGTACCAAAACAGAGATATAGATCAACGGAACCGAACAGAGCCCTCAGAAATAATACCACACATCTACAACCATCTGATCTTTGACAAACCTGAGAAAAACAAGAAATGGGGAAAGGATTCCCTATTTAATAAATGGTGCTGGGAAAATTGGCTAGCCATAAGTAGAAAGCTGAAACTGGATCCTTTCCTTACTCCTTATACGAAAATTAATTCAAGATGGATTAGAGACTTAAATGTTAGACCTAATGCCATAAAAACCCTAGAGGGAAACCTAGGTAATACCATTCAGGACATAGGCATGGGCAAGGACTTCATGTCTAAAACACCAAAAGCAATGGCAACAAAAGCCATAATTGACAAATGGTATCTAATTAAACTAAAGAGCTTCTGCACAGCAAAAGAAACTACCATCAGAGTGAACAGGCAACCTACAGAATGGGAGAAAATGTTTGCAATCTACTCATCTGACAAAGGGCTAATATCCAGAACCTACAAAGAACTCAAACAAATTTACAAAGAAAAAAACAACCCAAAAAGTAGGCAAAGGATATGAATAGACATTTCTCAAAAGAAGACATGCATACAGCCAACAGGCACATGAAAAAATGCTTGTCATCACTGGCCATCAGAGAAATGCAAATCAAAACCACAATGAGATACCATCTCACACCATTTAAAATGGCAATCATTACAAAGTCAGGAAACAACAGGTGCTGGAGAGGATGTAGAGAAATATGAACACTTTTTCACTGTTGGTGGGATTGTAAACTGGTTCAACCATTGTGGAAAACAGTATGGCGATTCCTCAAGGATCTAGAACTAGAAATACCATATGACCCAGCCATCCCATTACTGGGTATATACCCAAAGGATTATAAATCATGCTGCTATAAAGACACATGCACACATATGTTTATTGCGGCACTATTCACAATAGCAAAGACTTGGAATTAACCCAAATGTCCATCAGTGACAGACTGGATTAAGAAAATGTGGCACATATACACCATGGAATACTATGCAGCCATAAAAAAGGATGAGTTTGTGTCCTTTGTAGGGACATGGATACAGCTGGAAACCATCATTCTCAGCAAACTATTGCAAGAACAGAAAGCCAAACACCGCATGTTCTCACTCATAGGTGGGAATTGAACAATGAGATCACTCGGACGCTGGAAGGGGAACATCACACACCAGGTCCTATTATGGGGAGGGGGAAGAAGGGAGGGATGGCATTGGGAGTTATACCTGATGTAAATGACGAGTTGTTGGGTGCTGATGAGTTGATGGGTGCAGCACACCAACATGGCACAAGTATACATATGTAACAAACCTGCACATTGTGCACATGTACCCTAGAACTTAAAGTATAATAATAATAAAAAGAACGTTGGTTTGTGTCCTTAAAACACACACACACACACACACACCGAGAGAGAGCAAAATAACAACCTAGTAAAATCTATCAAGATATATAATTAACTTCAGAGTTCATACCTAGTAATTATCTTGAGTCTCAATCAGTGAATTGTTTCTAGCATACCTCAGCATTCTATATCTTTAGGCACCAGAAAATTGAACTTTAAAACAAAAAGTAATTCTAGTTGTAGTCTTCAAAACTACTTTCTAAAACTGTTTTAAAAAAAATCAGAAGGGAACCCAAGATAAAAAACAAAAATGTTGGTATTTTTATTCTATCTAGAGAGAAGCTTGTCAAAAACAATAGTTCCCAAACTCTATTTCATAAATTATTGATTCTCAATTAATTATAAATTAATAATGATTCTTCACAAACTCCTGCAAAATATATGAGTGGAGTCACTTCCTAAGTCATTTTATGGGGCCAGTGTTACCTTGACATGAAAACCAGACAAAGATATCACAAGATAAGAATACTGATACATTTTATGAATATAGATGTAAAAATACTCAACAAAATACTACAAACCGAAACCAGCAACATATAATAATTACACATCACGACCAATTATTATTTATTCCAGGAATGTAGTATTGGTTTAACATTTGAAAATCAGTTAACATAATACATTATCTCTATAGAATAAAAGACAACATTCACATGATCATCTAAATAGATACAGAATTTAACAAATCTACCACCCTTTCCTGATAATACACACTGAATAGATTAGGGACAGAAGGAAACATCCTCAATCTCATAAAAGGTGCCTATAGCTAACATTCAACAGCTAACATTATATTTAATGGTGAGAGACTGGATACTTTCCTCCTAAGATTAAGAACAAGACAAGAATGTGCACTCTCGATGTTTCTATTTGTACAGGAGGCTTTAGCTTGAGCAAATAGACAACAGAAGCAAATATAAGGTATCTGGATTGGAAAGAAAGAAAAAAGTTCTATTTGCAGATAACATAACTTGGTATATAGAAAATCCTAAAAGATCCAGTAAATAGCTGTTAAACTGATAAATAGCTGTTAAACTGATAAATACAATTATATATATACAATTATATCTATAATTTATACAATTATGGTATAATTGTATAGTGTAATTTCTATTTACTATAGCAATTTAAAAATAACATTGAAATAAATATAACAAAAGAAGTGCAAGGTTTATACCCTGAAGTTTACAAGCCATTGTTGAAGTACATTAAAGAAGATCTAAATAAATGGAAAATAATCTATGTGCATAGATTTGAAAATTTAACATTGTTGAGATAATACACACCAAATTGATCTACAAAATCAGCATAATCCCTATCAGAATTCCAGATGACTTCTTTGTACAAATTGATAAGATGATTCTAAATTTCATATGGAATTACAAATAAACCAGAATCGTAAAAAAAAAAAAAAATCTTGAAAAAGAAGAATAAATTAGAAGGACTTAAACTTATTGATTTCACTACAAAGCAGTGGTAATCAAGACAGTGTAATAATTGATGAAGAATAGACATATAGATTAATGGAATAAAATTGAGTCCAGATATAAACCCATACATACAGCAATTCAAATAATTTTTGACAGTTGTGCCAAGACAATTCAATAGAGAAAAAAACAGTATTTTCAACAAATAGTACTGATACAACTGGATAGCCATATGCAAAGGAATGAAGTTGGACCTTACCTCACACCATATACACATATTAACTCAAAATAGATCAAAGACATAAATGTAGGAACAAAAATTATAAAACTTTAAAATATAGGAGTAAATCTTTGTGTCCTTAGATTTAGCAAAAGGCTCTGAACTATAACTCCCAAAACTTGAGCAACAACAAAAAAGACATAAAATAAAAATACATAAAATGAACACCATCAGAATTTAAAATTTTTGTCCAAAGCATACCACTGAAAGAGTTAAAAGACAACTTATATAATGGGAGACAATATTTGTAAATATTTTTAATGGAAAAAAATGACACATGAGAAAATTCTTTACTGCTTTTTAGAAAATTATATCTAGAATATACAAAGAAGTAAAAAAAAAAAAAAAAATCAAAAAACCCAAACAAATAACCCAATTTTAAAATAGAGAAATTACCTATATAGTAAGGTATTTATGAATATTATTATGAGTTTACATACTGAATGGTATAAATATAATTATGTAAATAAACATTTGAACCAAAGAAGTCACAAGAATACATATATTTTGATTATAGTATATAATGTATGAAAACAGGCCAACTTGATGTACTCCGATAGAAGTCAGGACAGCCAGTACTCCTGGTAGGATAGAAATGGGAAGACAGCACAGAAGTGCTTCCCGTGGTGCTGGTAATGTCTTTTTTCTTGATATTGGTGCTGTTACAGAGATGTCTATTTCATAAAAAGTCATTGAGCTGTACACTTATGTACATGTGTCTGCATATATACTTACATCAGTGAAAGAAAGTAGATGCTAATAGATGTTTTGTAAAAGTTTTCTGAATTACATTAAATTTAAGAAACACCAACACATATTAACAGTGTGTTTTTCCATTTGATTATATGTGTTTTTGTTTTCTTATTTTGAATGTATAATATGCTGTATTCTAGAAGAGATTGGTGCATTTAGGTGGATAAACCTAAGTATAGCAAGACAGATGAAAACAAACAAAAGTTGAGATAGAAAATAGAACCATATTGATCACAGTTATTACTGGTTTTTATATATGATTTGCACTTTCCCACCAGCTTTTGTCTTTTTTTTTGTATGCCTCATTAAGTATTCCTATCTTTTATTCAGCTCAGTGTATAGATACTTAATAATCAGAAAATAAAGGGAGCATCCTTAGTCTGTTCACTGTTAGAATTTTGCCTGTTTTGTATTTGCCCAAGTAAAATCTAAAGTACCTCCTTTGGCTGTCTAAATTTCTTCCACTTGTCAATTTGTTATACTACCATGAGTGTCAAATAATATGCTATTAAGGAAAACCTCATCAAAACAGCGTTGGTATCTTAGACTGCTAAACTGTGATTTCTTTCTTTCCAGGCTATAAGTTCAGAGTTTCTGCTGCTGCAACTTTACAACTGAGTCAGCTTGAAAAAGATTAAGTATATGGCCAAGGCTCGTTTTGTAAGTGACATCTATTATTCAGATTAAAAAAATGAAAGAATGATAACTTAAAGCACCTTCATCATAGGCTGAGTGCAGGGAGAATTCAGCTGTCATTTTGCATAAAGCTGGATCATCATTGCATTTAATCTTCATTTATCTTTGTACCTTTCTTTAGTCTATCTGTAGATTTTACTGCTGAAAGGTAGTGACCCTACAATATCAAATGAACAAATACATTTACCCTTGTTTGCTGTTAATACTCTTAGGAACCATATTTCAATTCAATTAATAACTATGTTATTTTTCTTTTCTTCTTTTAAAAAAAATCTCTTTAGTTAATTCTATGCAACTATGAGAAGATTTTTAAGACTCCTGCCTTTTGATAACTTGAATTCTCTTTGAATACTACGGTACCCATATAAAACTATCAAATATGACAAAGTTCATTTCAATCCTTGCCCTACTAGTAGCAGTTCTGGCATCAGGGACTGCCGCAAGTTAAGATAGCATGATCAGTTTGACATCTTGTACGCTCATTGTCTTGGTAAAATGTTCCATGTGATTGGCTTAGGAATTTTTCTGATGGACAAGTAAGCCAAAGTTGAAGGTTTTCTTGCTTTCAGAGTTTGCTTTGCATTTGCTTGGGCTTGTTTTTATTTTTTATAATATTTTTGTGGATCTCCTGACCTCTTAGTTCTTGAATTTACTTCAAGCCACGGCTGCTGTCAATACATAAATAAGCAGACATCCTAACTCTGCGAAGCAAGAAAAATGATTCCTCTGTGAATTTATTGCCCCAAAAACACAAAATTTGGGATTATGCTTGCTATTTCTTATTTTTTTCAAGGCAATTTATTTATCGATATTTGATAGAAGAAACATTTTTAGTTTACTTGCAAATAGTTATGACATATAGACAAGACTACAAAGATATTCCAATGACGGTCACCATCAGTAGACTCATCTTAGACAGAGGAAATGATTATAATTCCCTCCCTTCCTTCCTTCCTTCCTTCCTTCCTTCCTTCCTTCCTTCCTTCCTTCCTTCCTTCCCTCCCTCCCTCCCTCCCTCCCTCCCTCCCTCCCTCCCTCCCTCCCTCCCTCCTTCCTTCCTTCCTTCCTTCCTTCCTTCCTTCCTTCCTTTCTCTTTCCTTCTTTCTTCTTTTCTTTTCTTTCTTTTTTTTTCACACGGAGTCCCACTCAGTCACCCAGGCTGGAGTGCAGTGGCGCCATCTTGGCTCACTGCAAGCTCCGCCTCCCGGGTTCATGCCATTCTCCTGCCTCAGCCTCCTGAGTAGCTGGGACTACAGGCGCCCACCACCATGCCTGGCTAATTTTTTGTATTTTTGGTAGATGCCGGGTTGCACCATGTTACCCGGGTGCGGTGGCTCACGCCTGTAATCTGAGCACTTTGGGAGGCTGAGGTGGGCAGATCATGAGGTCAGGAGATCGAATAATTTCTTTTTAATGGGAGAAATGATACATGAGATAAAATTCTTTACTACTTTTTGGTTCAAAGAACCCTAGAAGGCTTGAGAGGCCTGGCTTCTACTCTTCATTCTGACACTGACAAAATGATATAAAATCAGCCAGTTAGCCCTTTGGAATTTAGTTTTCTCATCTTCCTTTTAAAATTAAGAGCTTAGGGTAGATTATTTTTAAAGTACGATTTATTTATGCTGTTCTTCTACAATTACCATTTGTTCATTACTTAATGTGAAAGAAAGTAGACTTAACTCGCACCGTCTCACTTGACCCTTCTAGTGATTCTAGGGAAAAGGCTTTTCCAGCATCTCCATTTTACAGAGAATAAACCACGGCAGAAATTAGGTAAATATCTGGTTCAGGGTAACACAGCTGGGCAGCAATGGAGCCAGGAATCCACTTGATTCTGTGTGACTCCAGTTCCTCTCCATTATATAATCCTACTCTTGTAGGAGATAGCATAGTATCTTCCTTAAATCCATGTATTCTGGAGCCAACCTCGCCTGCTATGCAATCCTTAAGAAGTTATTCTAGTCTAGGCTCTGTGCCTCAGTTTTATGGTAAAAGGGGAAAATAATTGTTTTTTCTTCATGTGGATATTGTAAGCTTTCAAAAAAGTAATAGACGTAAGTCGCTTAGGATAATGCCTGATATAAAAGCATTCCTTCAGTGTCACTCACTGCTATTCTTAACTTTATTCTTATTTCAAAAAGAGAGTCCTATTAGCTAAAATGTTCACTATTCAGGTGATGGGTACACTAAAAGTCTAGATTTCATTGCTATGCTGTATATGCATATAACAAACCCGTACTTGTGCCCTCTAAATATATAAAAATAAATACTTTAAAAAAAAAAAGAGAGAGAGAGAGAGTTGTGAGATTAAAATCACCTCATCTAGGGCCGGGCGTGGTGGCTCATGCCTATAATCCCAGCACTTTGGGAGGCCAAGGTGGGCCGATTACTTGAGGTTGGGAGTTTGAGACCAGCCTGACCAACATAGAGAAACCCTATCTCTATGAAAAATGCAAAGGTGGCACATGCCTGTAATCCCAGCTACTAGGGAGGCTGAGGCAGGAGAATCGCTTGAACCTGGGAGGCAGAGGTTGCACTGAGCCGAGATTGTGCCATTGCACTCCAGCCTGGGCAACAAGAACGAAACTCTGTCTCAAAAAACAACAACAACAACAACAACAAAAATACAAAACCTCATCTATAGATCTATAGATGTGGTTTGATTGTATCAAATATGTCTTTTTACTACTGTTCACTTTGCATGACAAAATAGTCCAGTTCTTGTTTTAAATGGAATTCTGCAAATCAAATGGAATTTCAGTTTTCCCATAATAGCCTTGCAGATTTGATCAAAAAAATTAAAATAGAAAATCGCTTTAAGCTAGAATAACTTTACCTGAGCTTCTAACTCTTATCAATTACATGACAATGTTTATTGCAATGGTGAATCATTTATGAGTAGTAGACATTCAATTGAATAACACCACATAATGAGGCCTGTTTCAAAGAGGGGGCATTCAACTGGAATCAAATTCAGTACACCTGTCTGTCACTCCTAACTCTGCCCTTCCATTCTAATAAACAGGAAAAAAAAAATCTCTCAGTCTTTATGGGGTTAAATTTCTTTATCTTGAAATTAAATATAGTACCTATTTTTTATTAGGGCTATTCTGAAGGTTAAATAAGATAATGTCTACATATAGTGTTCTATAAAGTGTAAACCTCTCTTCAAAACTAAACTACATTTTTACGGAAACAGTCCTTAATTTTAAAAACTCTGCTTTAAATTCAGCCTGATTTTACAATGCCCTTTCATAATACAACAGTTTCTGAATCTGGACGCTTCTGTTACTGTGCCTGATCTCTTATAAGAGACAAGCACATTAATGTTTCTAGGGTTCTATAGATTATCTTCCACAGTGGAGGCTTAGTGCAAGAACCCACATATATAAGGGCAAAGGGCATCACCTCACAAATTACATTGTTCTCTCATACTTCCAAAACATGTAATGAACTTAGAATAATACAGTAAGACCCAGGAGCCTGCCTTTTCCTTGCTCACTGAATGTTCCAAAAGAGCTTGTTAATGGGCTGCCACTCTATGAAGAGCAACCCAGGCAGAATTTAGCACATCCTCTTAGAGGTTTGTTTTTTTCTAAATCCCATTTCTTAATGTTAGCCCCCAATTGTATTAATTTTTTTTCAACACTGTTCATTAAAACAAGTGAACATGCCAAAATTGATTGAGTGGTTGAAAACAATTCAGCCATACTTTCTCTTGATTCTGAATTAGCAAGCTATCTAAAGGAACTTCTGGAATTATTAAGTTTCATGCTTGATAACCAATTCCAAGAACCAAAAGTTTGCTAGAATGTCCTGGACCTAGGTTTTTTATACCCCTCAAAGTCAGATTAGAGTATTTTGAGGCATCAAATGTCTATGCTGTGGACCAAATATAATCACTCAGCTTGGAATATAGCCAGATACACTTGCTATTGAAATTTTAATGTCAAGTGGCAAGAGATTTCCATCTACTTTCATTTGAAAAGTTATTGGGCATGTGTGAGTCATCGTATCTGTTTCTGGAAATAATACAACAATATTTCAATTTTGTTTCTCAATTATTTTCAATCATATTCTCTACATAATTCTATTGCAAATATATTGTTTAAAATCAAATCTGGAAATAACTTATATTCAAGGGTTGTTTATTGTTTCTCTGAGAGTTTCTGGAGGAAGAGATGTAGCTTTGTAGTTTAATTGAATTTTAATCCAATATAACAACATCATGCTTGTAATTGTCAGAGATTCCAAGACTGGGTTAAATAAGTACCTTTTGTGAACTTAAAAAAAAGGTCTATGGACCATTAACTTTTATAATTGAGTTTAAAAATAGCACATGTACAATCAAAAGTGTTGTTTCACTTCTTATTTATGGATCAGTTTATTACTACATGATTTTGGAAAATAATAGAAACCACTGAAGAAACCACATGTCTAAAAAGAGGAATAATTTATTAATGCATTTAATGTGTATTTGGTCATAATGCATATTCTAATGACTTTATAAAATTAATTTAAAGACCAACCCCTGTGAAGCCAATAAGTAATAAGAACTTGATTATAGAAAGGCATATTTCATCTGGTAAACATTAGAATTAACTATTATTGTTTTGACTATTGTGGTTGAATGCCTTATATGTAAACACTAAATTAAGTTTTCCTTTTACCAAGATTGAACCCTTGGGTAGGGAAATAAATATGTCTAGATTACATAACTGAGATGGCCTCAACCATTATCTCTTAGGTAATTCAGATTTGTTGCTTCTCAGCGGACACTGAAAATCTTTGCCCTGTTACTATATCCTGGTCCTCAAACTGGATTCATGGATCCTTTTCAGCCATGCCACTTAGCTCCAAAGTCTCTGTTTCCCCAGTGCTTATATCAGAGTCTGCCTTGCAAGTATACTCATTGCTGACCTTGAATGTTTTCTCTTAGTATCTTACTCTAGACTTTTTGCTCTTGTGGCCACACCCATCACTGCTTCAGGTGTCTTGTTAGGTTTCTAGAGGAAAAGATAAGGGGTTATGGGAATCGATTTTGAGAAGGCCTTCCCCATCAGTTTTCTAGGCACACTCAGATGTACGTGAATTATAATTTAGGCCTGAGCAAAGACACATGTTACTGTTTCCAGAGAATTATTAACCAATTCAACAGCATGCAGTGTTATATTACATAGCATATAGGTAGATAATGGTCCTTACCAGGCCTATTTGAAGTTATTCCTAGTGCTTTCCATAGTATACTGTTCATATGTAAGAAATAAACCTATGCTAAATGATTTAATAAAGGTTGTTTTGAAACTGTTAAGACCAACACATATGTACATCATTCATATAACTCATATATTTATTCAACAGGCATTTGATAAGGACACAATTCATGTCAGCTGCTATATACATATCACGTCATTGAATCACTACTATGTGACTTAAAGAGGTTAGGACACTAAAGTCACGCAGCAAATAAGGTATGAATCAAGTCACTAATTCAGGACTTTTTAACTTAAAACACCACGCTTATTTTGCTCTATCTCATGTCATTTTACATTGCTTAAAGAGATGCAAAAACAGCAGAATAATAAAATTATTGAGAATAAGAATAGTTAACACATTGAATTCTTTCAATGTGCTATTCTAATGTATTGATTTTACATTATTTATGTTATATAATACTTATAAGAATACCTTGCAATAAATATTGTTATTGTTCCTTTAATACACATGAATAAGTTAAGCCTCAAAGAATCAAGTCATATGCTATAAAAACGTTAATGGCAAAACTAAATTTTATCCCCTGGCTGCCTTATCTCAAACTCACATGTTTAACCATAGGAGTAAACATGAATGGGACAAAAGACTGTCTATCAAAATAAGATTGGAGATGAATTCTTTACAAGGGAAGATTTTAATCAAGGTAAGTACATAAACTGAGAGAGTTCATAGAGTTTAGCTACAAATGTGCTAGATCTATATATGATGAGAAGTACTCCATCCTATTTTGATAAATCTGAGTGAGGTTTTCTTTAGGAGAGGTTAACATTTTGAAATTATTTATGAAAATCTAGCTCTTGGGGGGAATTGGGTTAACTTGCATAACCAGTTCTATGTAAATGCTTTAACATAGAAGATGAATGGATAAAAGCATTTGGAATATTAGATCTTCGTCAGATGGATAAATTGGAAAATTTTTCTCCCATTCTGTAGGTTGCCTGTCTACTCTGATGCTAGTTTCTTTTGCTGTGCAGAAGCTCTTTAGTTTAATTAGATCCGATTTGTCAGTTTTGGCTTTTGTTGCAATTGCTTTTGGTGTTTTTGTCATGAAGTCTTTGCTCATGTCTAGGCCCTGAATGGTATTGCCTAGGTTTTCTTCTAGGGTTTTTATGGTTTTACGTTTTATGTTTCAGTCTTTAATTCATCTTGAGTTAACTTTTGCATAAAGTGTAAGGAAGGGGTCCAGTTTCAGTTTTCTGCATAAGGCTCTCCAGGTTCCCAGCACCATTTATTAAATAGGGAATCATTTCCCCATTGCTTGTTTTTGTCAGGTTTGTTGAAGATCAGATGGTTGTAGAATCTACAAGGAACTTAAAACAAATTTACAAGAAATAAACAACCCCATCAAAAAGTGGGTGAAGGAAATAAACAGACCCTTCTCGTAAGAAGATGTTTACACAGTCAACATACATATCAATAAAACCTCATCACTGGTTATTAGAGAAATGCAAATCAAAATCACAATAAGATACCATCTCACACCAGTTAGAATGGCAATCATTAAAAAGTCTAGAAACAACAGATGCTGGCAAGGATGCTGAACAAATAGGATCACTTTTATACTGTTGGTGGGAGTGTAAATTAGTTCAACCATTGTGGAAGACAGTGTGGCGATTCTTCAAGGATCTAGAACCAGAAATACCATTTGACCCAGCAATCCCATTACTGGGTATATACCCAAAGGATTATAAATTATTCCATTACAAGGACATATGCACATAAATGTTTATTGCAGCACTTTTTACAATAGCAAAGAATTGGAACCAACCCAAATGCCCATAAATGATAGACTGGATAAAGAAAGTGTAGCACATATACACCATGTAATACTATGCAGCCATAAAAAACAATGAGTTCATGTCCTTTGCAGGGACATGGACGAAGCTGGAAACCATCATCCTCAGCAAACTAACACAGGAACAGAAAACCAAACACCACATATTCTCACTCATAAGTGGGAACTGAACAGTGAGAACACATGGACACAGGGAGGGGAACATCACACACCAGGGCCTATTGGTGGGTGTGGGGAAAGAGGAGGGAGAGCATCAGGACAAATACCTAATGCGAGCTGAGCCTATAACCTATGATGGGTTGATGGGTGCAGCAAACCAGCGTGGCACATGTATACCTGTGTAACAAATCTGCACGTTCAGCACGTGTATCCCAGAACTTACAAAAAAAAAAATGGAATTACTTTGGATAAAGAAGTTTTCTAGAACCATAGTGAAAATGGGAAGTTTTAATGAAGGAATCAGATATAGATTTTAAGAGCATCAGGATTATATAGCACACTTCTAAGAAAAAGGTATCTACCTTAACTAATACCTTTACCTGTTTTCATATAACGAATGCCATTGTTACGATCAATACAAGAGGTTCAAACATCTTCTACGATTATTTTTCCAGGATGTAACTTAAAGGCAAATGTACAAAGGATAAAATGGAGCAGCTTTCTTTATTTCTTTATTTGATTAGTATTTCCAACTTAAGTTCACATTAAAGGAGAACATTTTTATTTATGCATAAAAATATATATATCCTTGTAAAGGTTAATAACTTAGAAAATATGGCAGCAGTTTTCTTCAGTATTGTGTGGGTGTTATATGGAGGAATATTCCACTACTGCCAACTTTCAAGTTTATCACTATTGCCTTTTGAGTGTTATTGAACTAAATGAAAAGGTTCTAGAAAATTTTTATAATGAGAATTTTCTTATGCATGTTACTTACACTTGGATGAAGTGATTTTACTTATCTTTACTCATAAAATGGTAATGTTTGAGAAGTCTTCCTTTGAGAGGATATAAACTTTTTTTTTTTTTTAAGATAAGGGAGAATGGCTTTTCAAAGGAGCCTCACATTTCAATCACTCACTGAAACTTTCACAGAAATTATACCAGCTATGTCAACTCTGAAATGCCTCCAGCATCATCAACTATGTTAGGGTCTGAGGAATAAGTAGAATAAATAACATTGTTTAATTGAAAGAGTCCTGAAATTTTGATTTTTGTTTTAGATTCAGGGGGTGTATATACAGTTTTGTTATACAGCTATATTGCCTGATCCTGAAGTTTGGGGTAGGTTGATCCCACTGCCCCGGTGGGGTAGTAAGAATAGTATCCAATAGTTAATTCTCAACCCTTACCCCTCTCCCGCCTTTCATCCCCAGTGTCTATTGTTGTTATCTTTATGTTCATGAGTATACAATTTTTAGTTTCCACTTATAAGTGATAACAGGCAGTATTTGGTTTTCTCTTCTGTGCTAATTCACTTAAGATAATGGCCTTCAGCTGCATCCATGTTGCTGCAAAGGGCAAGATTTGTTATTTTTATTTACTTATTTTTTTGGGACACAATCTCTCCCTGTTGTCCAGGCTGGAGTGCAATGGTGTGATCTTGGCTCGCTGCAACCTTTACCTCCTGGATTCAAACAATTCTCCCGACTCAGCCTCCGAGTAGCTGGGATTACAGACACCTGCACCATACCCAACTAATTTTTGTATTTTTAGTAGAGACAAAGTTTCACCATGTTGGTCAGGCTAGTCTCAAACTTTTGATCTCGTGATCTGCCCACCTCAACCTCCCAAAGCGCTAGGATTAAAGGTGTGAGCCACCGTTCCTGGCCAATTTGTTTTTGTTTTTGTTTTTGTTTTTTATGGCTGTGTAGTATTCCATGGTATATATATACCACATTTTCTTTATTCAATCCACTATTGATGGGAACCTAGGTTGATTCCATGTCTTTGATATTTTGAATAATGCGGTCATGAATATATGAGTGCATGTGTCCTTTTGGTTGAGTGATTTATTTTAGTTGAACAATTTTTTTATGTGCTCAGTAATGGGATTGCTGGGTCAAATGGTAGTTCTGTTTTAAGTTGTTTGAGAAACCTCCAAACTCTTTTCCACAGTCGCTAAACTAATTTACATTCCCGCTAAAGGTATAAGCATTCTCTTTTCTTTGTAGCCTCACCAGCATCTGTTGTTTTTGATTTTTTTTTTTTTAAATAATAGTCACTCTGACTGGTTAAGCTACACTATTGGAAAACATCGATTACTATTTTTTTATCTTTGTCCATCTTTTTTTTTTTTAATATATATACATTGGAGCTTTGATTACAGAAACTACAACTAGCAGCACTGTAAGACATTTCAAAAGCGTATCATAGTGTATTCTAAGTATTCACCTTCTAAGGAAGACTTCATTTAAATGGGTAACTATACCTGTAACAAATGGAAATATTCAATTACCTGTTTCAGGTTCCACATTAAAGTCAATGACAATTTTTCAGGAAAAACATGTAAAGTACTATGATTCCACATATCTAATATGGTACCAAGAGCTAGCAATCAGGTAGGGTAAGTATCACATCTCAAAACTCCATTTCCCAAGCCTCCATTCATCACTTCTGATAAAACACAATCTCCAAGTAAAAATCGAGTGCTTGTATTAATAGAAATACAACCCCAAAAATATTCTTAAACTCTGTGTTTCAATTGTACTGCTACCTATAAGCCTCTCTTACATAGAAAGTGTGAATTTTCAATAACAAAGACTTGGAACCAATCCAAATGTCCATCAGTGATAGACTGGATTAAGAAAATATGGCATGTATACACCATGGAATACTATGCAGCCATAAAAAAGGATGAGTTCATGTCCTTTGCAGAGACATGGATGAAGCTGGAAACCATCATTCTCAGCAAACTATCACAAGGACAGAAAACCAAACACCGCATGTTGTCACTCATAGGTGAGAATTGAACAATGAGATCACTTGGACACAGGGCAGGGAACATCACACAACAGGGCCTATCATGGGGTGGGGGTTAGGGGAGGGATAGCATTAGGAGAAATATCTAATGTAAATGATGAGTTGATGGGTGCAGCAAACCAACATGGCACATGTATCAAACCTGCATGTTGTGCACATGTACCCTAGAACTTAAAGTATAATAACAAAGAAAAGAAAATGTGAATTTTCTGCCTGCTTGTGTGTGTATGTGCATGCATATATATAATATATATATCTAATGTATCCCATAAATACACTTACGATGTATACACATATATAGACATGCATACATATATACCTACTATGTATACAGATATACATACACACACATATATATATGTGCATGCACATATACACACACAGGCAGAAAATTCAAGCACACACAAACATACACACATATATATAATAAACAGTTTATTTTTTATTTTTCTGGATAGATAGTAGGTGTACATATTCATGGGGTACATGTGATATTTTGATACAGGCATAGAATGCATAATAATTACATCAGGGTAAATGGGGTATCCATTACCTCAAGCATTTATCCTTTCTTGTGTTACAATCTGATTACACTTTTAGTTATTTTAAAATGTACAAGAAACTGTAGTTACCCTGTTATGCTGTCAAATACTAGTTTTTATTCATCCTATCTAATTATGTTTTTGTATCTATTAACCATCTCTATTCTCCCATCTTCACTAGCTTTCCCAGCCTCTGGTAACCATCATTCTACTCTTTGTCTCGATGAGTTCAATGTTTAAAATTTTTTAGCTCCCACAAATAAGTGAGAACATGCAAAGTTTGTCCTTCTGTGCCTGGCTTATTTCATTTAACATAATTATCTCCAGTTTTATCCATGTTGTTGCAAACCATCGGATCTCATTCTTTCTCATGGCTGAATAGTACTCTATTGTGTATATGTACCAATTTTTTATTATCCATGAATCTTTTGATGAACAATCAGGTTGATTCCAAATCTTGGCTATTCTGAATAGTACTGCAGTAAATATGGGAGTGCAAATATTTCTTTGATTTCCAGATTACTGATTTCCTTTCTGTATAACTAGCAGTGGGGTGGCTGCATCATATTGATAGTTCTAATATTAGTTTCTTGAAAAACCCCCAAACTGTTTTCAATAGTGGTTTTACTAATTTGCATTCCTACAAACAGTGCAAGAAGGTACCCTTTTCTCCACATCTTCACCAGCATTTGTTATTGCCTGTCTTTTGGAAATAAGCCATTTTACCCGGGGTAAATTGATATCTCATCAGTTTTGATTTGTATTTCTCTGATGATCAATGATGTTGAGCACCTTTTCATACACATGCTTGCCATTTGTATATCTCCTTTTAAAAATGTCTGTTCAGAACTTTTGCCCATTTCATACACATGCTTGCCATTTGTATATCTTCTTTTTAGAAATGTCTATTCAGAACTTTTGCCCATTTTTAAATGAGAATATTAGATTTTTTTTCTTATTGAGTTGTTTGAGCTCTGGTTAATCCCTTGTCAGATGGATACTTTGCAAATATTTCTCTCCCATTCTATGGGCTGTGTCTTCACTTTGTTGATTGCTTTCTTTGCTGTGCAGAAGCTTTTTTTTATTTTTTTATTTTTTTATTTTTTTAAATTTATTTATTATTATTATATTTTAAGTTGTAGGGTACATGTGCATAACGTGCAGGTTTGTTACATATGTATACTTGTGCCATGTTGGTGTGCTGCACCCATCAACTCGTCATTTACATCAGGTATAACTCCCAATGCAATCCCTCCCCCCTCCCCCCTCCCCATGATAGGCCCCGGTGTGTGATGTTCCCCTTCCTGAGTCCAAGTGATCTCATTGTTCAGTTCCCACCTATGAGTGAGAACATGCGGTGTTTGGTTTTGTGTTCTTGTGATAGTTTGCTAAGAATGATGGTTTCCAGCTGCATCCATGTCCCTACAAAGGACACAAACTCATCCTTTTTTATGGCTGCATAGTATTCCATGGTGTATATGTGCCACATTTTCTTAATCCAGTGTGTCACTGATGGACATTTGGGCTGATTCCAAGTCTTTGCTATTGTGAATAGTGCTGCAATAAACATACGTGTGCATGTGTCTTTATAGCAGCATAATTTATAATCCTTTGGGTATATCCCCAGTAATGGAATGGCTGGGTCATATGGTACATCTAGTTCTAGATCCTTGAGGAATCGCCATACTGTTTTCCATAATGGTTGAACTAGTTTACAATCCCACCAACAGTGTAAAAGTGTTCCTATTTCTCCACATCCTCTCCAGCACTTGTTGTTTCCTGACTTTTTAAGGATCGCCATTCTAACTGGTGTGAGATGGTATCTCATTGTGGTTTTGATTTGCATTTCTCTGATGGCCAGTGATGATGAGCATTTTTTCATGTGTCTGTTGGCTGTATGAATGTCTTCTTTTGAGAAATGTCTGTTCATATCCTTTGCCCACTTTTTGATGGGGTTGTTTGTTTTTTTCTTGTAAATTTGTTTGAGTTCTTTGTAGGTTCTGGATATTAGCCCTTTGTCAGATGAGTAGATTGCAAAAATTTTCTCCCATTCTGTAGGTTGCCTGTTCACTCTGATGGTAGTTTCTTTTGCTGTGCAGAAGCTCTTTAGCTTAATTAGATCCCATTTGTCAATTTTGGCTTTTGCTGCTATTGCTTTTGGTGTTTTAGACATGAAGTCTTTGCCCATGCCTATGTCCTGAATGGCACTACCTAGGTTTTCCTCGAGGATTTTTATGGTATTAGGTCTAACATTTAAGTCTCTAATCCATCTTGAATTAATTTTTGTATAAGGAGTAAGGAAAGGATCCAGTTTCAGCTTTCTACTTATGGCTAGCCAATTTTCCCAGCACCATTTATTAAATAGGGAATCCTTTCCCCATTTCTTGTTTCTCTCAGGTTTGTCAAAGATCAGATGGCTGTAGATGTGTGGTATTATTTCTGAGGACTCTGTACTGTTCCATTGGTCTATATCTCTGTTTTGGTACCAGTACCATGCTGTTTTGGTTACTGTAGCCTTGTAGTATAGTTTGAAGTCAGGTAGCGTGATGCCTCCAGCTTTGTTCTTTTGACTTAGGATTGTCTAGGAGATGCGGGCTCTTTTTGGTTCCATATGAACTTTAAAGCAGTTTTTTCCAATTCTGTGAAGAAACTCATTGGTAGCTTGATGGGGATGGCATTGAATCTATAAATTACCTTGGGCAGTATGGCCATTTTCACGATATTGATTCTTCCTATCCATGAGCATGGTATGTTCTTCCATTTGTTTGTGTCCTCTTTTATTTCACTGAGCAGTGGTTTGTAGTTCTCCTTGAAGAGGTCCTTTACATCCTTTGTAAGTTGGATTCCTAGGTATTTTATTCTCTTTGAAGCAATTGTGAATGGAAGTTCATTCCTGATTTGGCTCTCTGTTTGTCTGTTACTGGTGTATAAGAATGCTTGTGATTTTTGCACATTAATTTTGTATCCTGAGACTTTGCTGAAGTTGCTTATCAGCTTAAGGAGATTTTGGGCTGAGACAATGGGGTTTTCTAAATATACAATAATGTCATCTGCAAACAGGGACAATTTGACTTCTTCTTTTCCTAACTGAATACCCTTGATTTCTTTCTCTTGCCTAATTGCCCTAGCCAGAACTTCCAACACTATGTTGAATAGGAGTGGTGAGAGAGGGCATCCCTGTCTTGTGCCAGTTTTCAAAGGGAATTTTTCCAGTTTTTGCCCATTCAGTATGATATTGGCTGTGGGTTTGTCATAAATAGCTCTTATTATTTTGAGGTACGTTACATCAATACCGAATTTATTGAGCGTTTTTAGCATGAAGGGCTGTTGAATTTTGTCAAAAGCCTTTTCTGCATCTATTGAGATAATCATGTGGTTCTTGTCTTTGGTTCTGTTTATATGCTGGATTATGTTTATTGATTTGCGAATGTTGAACCAGCCTTGCATCCCAGGGATGAAGCCCACTTGATCATGGTGGATAAGCTTTTTGATGTGTTGTTGAATCCGGTTTGCCAGTATTTTATTGAGGATTTTTGCATCGATGTTCATCAGGGATGTTGGTCTAAAATTCTCTTTTTTTGTTGTGTCTCTGCCAGGCTTTGGTATCAGGATGATGTTGGCCTCATAAAATGAGTTAGGGAGGATTCCCTCTTTTTCTATTGATTGGAATAGTTTCAGAAGGAATGGTACCAACTCCTCCTTGTACCTCTGG